>NW_027227754.1:0-31207 GCF_037783145.1 Equus przewalskii | reverse complement strand
AATGTTCCCGGTACGCTGTAGGAGCACTGTGCAGAGCGAGTTGTTTCTTAGCTTCCCAAAGAGCTGGAAGCAAGATGCTGTGGGGCCCAACTCGCCCTTTGGAAAGAAGCCTGCACGTTGTGCCTTTCAGCTCTAGGGCAAAGTAGCACACCCAGAGCAGAAGTCCTACTTCAGCCAGATCAGGCCTGCAAAGAAACTGCGTTTCACAGGCCTTTGGAAGAGATGTTCCCGGCTAGGCTGTAAGAGCACTGTGCAGAGCGAGTTGTTTCTTAGCTTCCCAAAGAGCTGGAAGCAAGATGCTGTGGGGCCCAACTCGCCCTTTGGAAAGAAGCCTGCACGTTGTGCCTTTCAGCTCTAGGGCAAAGTAGCACACCCAGAGCAGAAGTCCTACTTCAGCCAGATCAGGCCTGCAAAGAAACTGCGTTTCACAGGCCTTTGGAAGAGATGTTCCCGGTAGGCTGTAAGAGCACTGTGCAGAGCGAGTTGTTTCTTAGCTTCCCAAAGAGCTGGAAGCAAGATGCTGTGGGGCCCAACTCGCCCTTTGGAAAGAAGCCTGCACGTTGTGCCTTTCAGCTCTAGGGCAAAGTAGCACACCCAGAGCAGAAGTCCTACTTCAGCCAGATCAGGCCTGCAAAGAAACTGCGTTTCACAGGCCTTTGGAAGAGATGTTCCCGGTAGGCTGTAAGAGCACTGTGCAGAGCGAGTTGTTTCTTAGCTTCCCAAAGAGCTGGAAGCAAGATGCTGTGGGGCCCAACTCGCCCTTTGGAAAGAAGCCTGCACGTTGTGCCTTTCAGCTCTAGGGCAAAGTAGCACACCCAGAGCAGAAGTCCTACTTCAGCCAGATCAGGCCTGCAAAGAAACTGCGTTTCACAGGCCTTTGGAAGAGATGTTCCCGGTAGGCTGTAAGAGCACTGTGCAGAGCGAGTTGTTTCTTAGCTTCCCAAAGAGCTGGAAGCAAGATGCTGTGGGGCCCAACTCGCCCTTTGGAAAGAAGCCTGCACGTTGTGCCTTTCAGCTCTAGGGCAAAGTAGCACACCCAGAGCAGAAGTCCTACTTCAGCCAGATCAGGCCTGCAAAGAAACTGCGTTTCACAGGCCTTTGGAAGAGATGTTCCCGGTAGGCTGTAAGAGCACTGTGCAGAGCGAGTTGTTTCTTAGCTTCCCAAAGAGCTGGAAGCAAGATGCTGTGGGGCCCAACTCGCCCTTTGGAAAGAAGCCTGCACGTTGTGCCTTTCAGCTCTAGGGCAAAGTAGCACACCCAGAGCAGAAGTCCTACTTCAGCCAGATCAGGCCTGCAAAGAAACTGCGTTTCACAGGCCTTTGGAAGAGATGTTCCCGGTAGGCTGTAAGAGCACTGTGCAGAGCGAGTTGTTTCTTAGCTTCCCAAAGAGCTGGAAGCAAGATGCTGTGGGGCCCAACTCGCCCTTTGGAAAGAAGCCTGCACGTTGTGCCTTTCAGCTCTAGGGCAAAGTAGCACACCCAGAGCAGAAGTCCTACTTCAGCCAGATCAGGCCTGCAAAGAAACTGCGTTTCACAGGCCTTTGGAAGAGATGTTCCCGGTAGGCTGTAAGAGCACTGTGCAGAGCGAGTTGTTTCTTAGCTTCCCAAAGAGCTGGAAGCAAGATGCTGTGGGGCCCAACTCGCCCTTTGGAAAGAAGCCTGCACGTTGTGCCTTTCAGCTCTAGGGCAAAGTAGCACACCCAGAGCAGAAGTCCTACTTCAGCCAGATCAGGCCTGCAAAGAAACTGCGTTTCACAGGCCTTTGGAAGAGATGTTCCCGGTAGGCTGTAAGAGCACTGTGCAGAGCGAGTTGTTTCTTAGCTTCCCAAAGAGCTGGAAGCAAGATGCTGTGGGGCCCAACTCGCCCTTTGGAAAGAAGCCTGCACGTTGTGCCTTTCAGCTCTAGGGCAAAGTAGCACACCCAGAGCAGAAGTCCTACTTCAGCCAGATCAGGCCTGCAAAGAAACTGCGTTTCACAGGCCTTTGGAAGAGATGTTCCCGGTAGGCTGTAAGAGCACTGTGCAGAGCGAGTTGTTTCTTAGCTTCCCAAAGAGCTGGAAGCAAGATGCTGTGGGGCCCAACTCGCCCTTTGGAAAGAAGCCTGCACGTTGTGCCTTTCAGCTCTAGGGCAAAGTAGCACACCCAGAGCAGAAGTCCTACTTCAGCCAGATCAGGCCTGCAAAGAAACTGCGTTTCACAGGCCTTTGGAAGAGATGTTCCCGGTAGGCTGTAAGAGCACTGTGCAGAGCGAGTTGTTTCTTAGCTTCCCAAAGAGCTGGAAGCAAGATGCTGTGGGGCCCAACTCGCCCTTTGGAAAGAAGCCTGCACGTTGTGCCTTTCAGCTCTAGGGCAAAGTAGCACACCCAGAGCAGAAGTCCTACTTCAGCCAGATCAGGCCTGCAAAGAAACTGCGTTTCACAGGCCTTTGGAAGAGATGTTCCCGGTAGGCTGTAAGAGCACTGTGCAGAGCGAGTTGTTTCTTAGCTTCCCAAAGAGCTGGAAGCAAGATGCTGTGGGGCCCAACTCGCCCTTTGGAAAGAAGCCTGCACGTTGTGCCTTTCAGCTCTAGGGCAAAGTAGCACACCCAGAGCAGAAGTCCTACTTCAGCCAGATCAGGCCTGCAAAGAAACTGCGTTTCACAGGCCTTTGGAAGAGATGTTCCCGGTAGGCTGTAAGAGCACTGTGCAGAGCGAGTTGTTTCTTAGCTTCCCAAAGAGCTGGAAGCAAGATGCTGTGGGGCCCAACTCGCCCTTTGGAAAGAAGCCTGCACGTTGTGCCTTTCAGCTCTAGGGCAAAGTAGCACACCCAGAGCAGAAGTCCTACTTCAGCCAGATCAGGCCTGCAAAGAAACTGCGTTTCACAGGCCTTTGGAAGAGATGTTCCCGGTAGGCTGTAAGAGCACTGTGCAGAGCGAGTTGTTTCTTAGCTTCCCAAAGAGCTGGAAGCAAGATGCTGTGGGGCCCAACTCGCCCTTTGGAAAGAAGCCTGCACGTTGTGCCTTTCAGCTCTAGGGCAAAGTAGCACACCCAGAGCAGAAGTCCTACTTCAGCCAGATCAGGCCTGCAAAGAAACTGCGTTTCACAGGCCTTTGGAAGAGATGTTCCCGGTAGGCTGTAAGAGCACTGTGCAGAGCGAGTTGTTTCTTAGCTTCCCAAAGAGCTGGAAGCAAGATGCTGTGGGGCCCAACTCGCCCTTTGGAAAGAAGCCTGCACGTTGTGCCTTTCAGCTCTAGGGCAAAGTAGCACACCCAGAGCAGAAGTCCTACTTCAGCCAGATCAGGCCTGCAAAGAAACTGCGTTTCACAGGCCTTTGGAAGAGATGTTCCCAGTAGGCTGTAAGAGCACTGTGCAGAGCGAGTTGTTTCTTAGCTTCCCAAAGAGCTGGAAGCAAGATGCTGTGGGGCCCAACTCGCCCTTTGGAAAGAAGCCTGCACGTTGTGCCTTTCAGCTCTAGGGCAAAGTAGCACACCCAGAGCAGAAGTCCTACTTCAGCCAGATCAGGCCTGCAAAGAAACTGCGTTTCACAGGCCTTTGGAAGAGATGTTCCCGGTAGGCTGTAAGAGCACTGTGCAGAGCGAGTTGTTTCTTAGCTTCCCAAAGAGCTGGAAGCAAGATGCTGTGGGGCCCAACTCGCCCTTTGGAAAGAAGCCTGCACGTTGTGCCTTTCAGCTCTAGGGCAAAGTAGCACACCCAGAGCAGAAGTCCTACTTCAGCCAGATCAGGCCTGCAAAGAAACTGCGTTTCACAGGCCTTTGGAAGAGATGTTCCCGGTAGGCTGTAAGAGCACTGTGCAGAGCGAGTTGTTTCTTAGCTTCCCAAAGAGCTGGAAGCAAGATGCTGTGGGGCCCAACTCGCCCTTTGGAAAGAAGCCTGCACGTTGTGCCTTTCAGCTCTAGGGCAAAGTAGCACACCCAGAGCAGAAGTCCTACTTCAGCCAGATCAGGCCTGCAAAGAAACTGCGTTTCACAGGCCTTTGGAAGAGATGTTCCCGGTAGGCTGTAAGAGCACTGTGCAGAGCGAGTTGTTTCTTAGCTTCCCAAAGAGCTGGAAGCAAGATGCTGTGGGGCCCAACTCGCCCTTTGGAAAGAAGCCTGCACGTTGTGCCTTTCAGCTCTAGGGCAAAGTAGCACACCCAGAGCAGAAGTCCTACTTCAGCCAGATCAGGCCTGCAAAGAAACTGCGTTTCACAGGCCTTTGGAAGAGATGTTCCCGGTAGGCTGTAAGAGCACTGTGCAGAGCGAGTTGTTTCTTAGCTTCCCAAAGAGCTGGAAGCAAGATGCTGTGGGGCCCAACTCGCCCTTTGGAAAGAAGCCTGCACGTTGTGCCTTTCAGCTCTAGGGCAAAGTAGCACACCCAGAGCAGAAGTCCTACTTCAGCCAGATCAGGCCTGCAAAGAAACTGCGTTTCACAGGCCTTTGGAAGAGATGTTCCCGGTAGGCTGTAAGAGCACTGTGCAGAGCGAGTTGTTTCTTAGCTTCCCAAAGAGCTGGAAGCAAGATGCTGTGGGGCCCAACTCTCCCTTTGGAAAGAAGCCTGCACGTTGTGCCTTTCAGCTCTAGGGCAATGTAGCACACCCAGAGCATAAGTCCTACTTCAGCCAGATCAGGCCTGCAAAGAAACTGCGTTTCACAGGCCTTTGGAAGAGATGTTCCCGGTAGGCTGTAAGAGCACTGTGCAGAGCGAGTTGTTTCTTAGCTTCCCAAAGAGCTGGAAGCAAGATGCTGTGGGGCCCAACTCGCCCTTTGGAAAGAAGCCTGCACGTTGTGCCTTTCAGCTCTAGGGCAATGTAGCACACCCAGAGCAGAAGTCCTACTTCAGCCAGATCAGGCCTGCAAAGAAACTGCGTTTCACAGGCCTTTGGAAGAGATGTTCCCGGTACGCTGTAAGAGCACTGTGCAGAGCGAGTTGTTTCTTAGCTTCCCAAAGAGCTGGAAGCAAGATGCTGTGGGGCCCAACTCGCCCTTTGGAAAGAAGCCTGCACGTTGTGCCTTTCAGCTCTAGGGCAATGTAGCACACCCAGAGCAGAAGTCCTACTTCAGCCAGATCAGGCCTGCAAAGAACCTGCGTTTCACAGGCCTTTGGAAGAGATGTTCCCGGTAGACTGTAAGAGCACTGTGCAGAGCGAGTTGTTTCTTAGCTTCCCAAAGAGCTGGAAGCAAGATGCTGTGGGGCCCAACTCGCCCTTTGGAAAGAAGCCTGCACGTTGTGCCTTTCAGCTCTAGGGCAATGTAGCACACCCAGAGCAGAAGTCCTACTTCAGCCAGATCAGGCCTGCAAAGAAACTGCGTTTCACAGGCCTTTGGAAGAGATGTTCCCGGTAGGCTGTAAGAGCACTGTGCAGAGCGAGTTGTTTCTTAGCTTCCCAAAGAGCTGGAAGCAAGATGCTGTGGGGCCCAACTCGCCCTTTGGAAAGAAGCCTGCACGTTGTGCCTTTCAGCTCTAGGGCAATGTAGCACACCCAGAGCAGAAGTCCTACTTCAGCCAGATCAGGCCTGCAAAGAAACTGCGTTTCACAGTCCTTTGGAAGAGATGTTCCCGGTAGGCTGTAAGAGCACTGTGCAGAGCGAGTTGTTTCTTAGCTTCCCAAAGAGCTGGAAGCAAGATGCTGTGGGGCCCAACTCGCCCTTTGGAAAGAAGCCTGCACGTTGGGCCTTTCAGCTCTAGGGCAATGTAGCACACCCAGAGCAGAAGTCCTACTTCAGCCAGATCAGGCCTGCAAAGAAACTGCGTTTCACAGGCCTTTGGAAGAGATGTTCCCGGTAGGCTGTAAGAGCACTGTGCAGAGCGAGTTGTTTCTTAGCTTCCCAAAGAGCTGGAAGCAAGATGCTGTGGGGCCCAACTCACCCTTTGGAAAGAAGCCTGCACGTTGTGCCTTTCAGCTCTAGGGCAATGTAGCACACCCAGAGCAGAAGTCCTACTTCAGCCAGATCAGGCCTGCAAAGAAACTGCGTTTCACAGGCCTTTGGAAGAGATGTTCCCGGTAGGCTGTAAGAGCACTGTGCAGAGCGAGTTGTTTCTTAGCTTCCCAAAGAGCTGGAAGCAAGATGCTGTGGGGCCCAACTCGCCCTTTGGAAAGAAGCCTGCACGTTGTGCCTTTCAGCTCTAGGGCAATGTAGCACACCCAGAGCAGAAGTCCTACTTCAGCCAGATCAGGCCTGCAAAGAAACTGCGTTTCACAGGCCTTTGGAAGAGATGTTCCCGGTAGGCTGTAAGAGCACTGTGCAGAGCGAGTTGTTTCTTAGCTTCCCAAAGAGCTGGAAGCAAGATGCTGTGGGGCCCAACTCGCCCTTTGGAAAGAAGCCTGCACGTTGTGCCTTTCAGCTCTAGGGCAATGTAGCACACCCAGAGCATAAGTCCTACTTCAGCCAGATCAGGCCTGCAAAGAAACTGCGTTTCACAGGCCTTTGGAAGAGATGTTCCCGGTAGGCTGTAAGAGCACTGTGCAGAGCGAGTTGTTTCTTAGCTTCCCAAAGAGCTGGAAGCAAGATGCTGTGGGGCCCAACTCGCCCTTTGGAAAGAAGCCTGCACGTTGTGCCTTTCAGCTCTAGGGCAATGTAGCACACCCAGAGCAGAAGTCCTACTTCAGCCAGATCAGGCCTGCAAAGAAACTGCGTTTCACAGGCCTTTGGAAGAGATGTTCCCGGTAGGCTGTTAGAGCACTGTGCAGAGCGAGTTGTTTCTTAGCTTCCCAAAGAGCTGGAAGCAAGATGCTGTGGGGCCCAACTCGCCCTTTGGAAAGAAGCCTGCACGTTGTGCCTTTCAGCTCTAGGGCAATGTAGCACACCCAGAGCAGAAGTCCTACTTCAGCCAGAACAGGCCTGAAAAGACACTGCGTTTCACAGTCCTTTGGAAGAGATGTTCCCGGTAGGCTGTAAGAGCACTGTGCAGAGCGAGTTGTTTCTTAGCTTCCCAAAGAGCTGGAAGCAAGATGCTGTGGGGCCCAACTCGCCCTTTGGAAAGAAGCCTGCACGTTGTGCCTTTCAGCTCTAGGGCAATGTAGCACACCCAGAGCAGAAGTCCTACTTCAGCCAGATCAGGCCTGCAAAGAAACTGCGTTTCACAGGCCTTTGGAAGAGATGTTCCCGGTAGGTTGTAAGAGCACTGTGCAGAGCGAGTTGTTTCTTAGCTTCCCAAAGAGCTGGAAGCAAGATGCTGTGGGGCCCAACTCGCTCTTTGGAAAGAAGCCTGCACGTTGTGCCTTTCAGCTCTAGGGCAATGTAGCACACCCAGAGCAGAAGTCCTACTTCAGCCAGATCAGGCCTGCAAAGAAACTGCGTTTCACAGGCCTTTGGAAGAGATGTTCCCGGTAGGCTGTAAGAGCACTGTGCAGAGCGAGTTGTTTCTTAGCTTCCCAAAGAGCTGGAAGCAAGATGCTGAGGGGCCCAACTCGCCCTTTGGAAAGAAGCCTGCACGTTGTGCCTTTCAGCTCTAGGGCAATGTAGCACACCCAGAGCAGAAGTCCTACTTCAGCCAGATCAGGCCTTCAAAGAAACTGCGTTTCACAGGCCTTTGGAAGAGATGTTCCCGGTAGGCTGTAAGAGCACTGTGCAGAGCGAGTTGTTTCTTAGCTTCCCAAAGAGCTGGAAGCAAGATGCTGTGGGGCCCAACTCACCCTTTGGAAAGAAGCCTGCACGTTGTGCCTTTCAGCTCTAGGGCTATGTAGCACACCCAGAGCAGAAGTCCTACTTCAGCCAGATCAGGCCTGCAAAGAAACTGCGTTTCACAGGCCTTTGGAAGAGATGTTCCCAGTAGGCTGTTAGAGCACTGTGCAGAGCGAGTTGTTTCTTAGCTTCCCAAAGAGCTGGAAGCAAGATGCTGTGGGGCCCAACTCGCCCTTTGGAAAGAAGCCTGCACGTTGTGCCTTTCAGCTCTAGGGCAATGTAGCACACCCAGAGCAGAAGTCCTACTTCAGCCAGAACAGGCCTGCAAAGACACTGCGTTTCACAGTCCTTTGGAAGAGATGTTCCCGGTAGGCTGTAAGAGCACTGTGCAGAGCGAGTTGTTTCTTAGCTTCCCAAAGAGCTGGAAGCAAGATGCTGTGGGGCCCAACTCGCCCTTTGGAAAGAAGCCTGCACGTTGTGCCTTTCAGCTCTAGGGCAATGTAGCACACCCATAGCAGAAGTCCTACTTCGGCCAGATCAGGCCTGCAAAGCAACTGCGTTTCACAGGCCTTTGGAAGAGATGTTCCCGGTAGGTTGTAAGAGCACTGTGCAGAGCGAGTTGTTTCTTAGCTTCCCAAAGAGCTGGAAGCAAGATGCTGTGGGGCCCAACTCGCCCCTTGGAAAGAAGCCTGCACGTTGTGCCTTTCAGCTCTAGGGCAATGTAGCACACCCAGAGCAGAAGTCCTACTTCAGCCAGATCAGGCCTGCAAAGAAACTGCGTTTCACAGGCCTTTGGAAGAGATGTTCCCGGTACGCTGTAGGAGCACTGTGCAGAGCGAGTTGTTTCTTAGCTTCCCAAAGAGCTGGAAGCAAGATGCTGTGGGGCCCAACTCGCCCTTTGGAAAGAAGCCTGCACGTTGTGCCTTTCAGCTCTAGGGCAATGTAGCACACCCAGAGCAGAAGTCCTACTTCAGCCAGATCAGGCCTGCAAAGAAACTGCGTTTCACAGGCCTTTGGAAGAGATGTTCCCGGTAGGCTGTAAGAGCACTGTGCAGAGCGAGTTGTTTCTTAGCTTCCCAAAGAGCTGGAAGCAAGATGCTGTGGGGCCCAACTCGCCCTTTGGAAAGAAGCCTGCACGTTGTGCCTTTCAGCTCTAGGGCAATGTAGCACACCCAGAGCAGAAGTCCTACTTCAGCCAGATCAGGCCTGCAAAGAAACTGCGTTTCACAGGCCTTTGGAAGAGATGTTCCCGGTAGGCTGTAAGAGCACTGTGCAGAGCGAGTTGTTTCTTAGCTTCCCAAAGAGCTGGAAGCAAGATGCTGTGGGGCCCAACTCGCCCTTTGGAAAGCAGCCTGCACGTTGTGCCTTTCAGCTCTAGGGCAATGTAGCACACCCAGAGCAGAAGTCCTACTTCAGCCACATCAGGCCTGCAAAGAAACTGCGTTTCACAGTCCTTTGGAAGAGATGTTCCCGGTAGGCTGTAAGAGCACTGTGCAGAGCGAGTTGTTTCTTAGCTTCCCAAAGAGCTGGAAGCAAGATGCTGAGGGGCCCAACTCGCCCCTTGGAAAGAAGCCTGCACGTTGTGCCTTTCAGCTCTAGGGCAATGTAGCACACCCAGAGCAGAAGTCCTACTTCAGCCAGATCAGGCCTGCAAAGAAACTGCGTTTCACAGGCCTTTGGAAGAGATGTTACCGGTAGGCTGTTAGAGCACTGTGCAGAGCGAGTTGTTTCTTAGCTTCCCAAAGAGCTGGAAGCAAGATGCTGTGGGGCCCAACTCGCCCTTTGGAAAGAAGCCTGCACGTTGTGCCTTTCAGCTCTAGGGCAATGTAGCACACCCAGAGCAGAAGTCCTACTTCAGCCAGAACAGGCCTGAAAAGACACTGCGTTTCACAGTCCTTTGGAAGAGATGTTCCCGGTAGGCTGTAAGAGCACTGTGCAGAGCGAGTTGTTTCTTAGCTTCCCAAAGAGCTGGAAGCAAGATGCTGTGGGGCCCAACTCGCTCTTTGGAAAGAAGCCTGCACGTTGTGCCTTTCAGCTCTAGGGCAAAGTAGCACACCCAGAGCAGAAGTCCTACTTCAGCCAGATCAGGCCTGCAAAGAAACTGCGTTTCACAGGCCTTTGGAAGAGATGTTCCCGGTAGGTTGTAAGAGCACTGTGCAGAGCGAGTTGTTTCTTAGCTTCCCAAAGAGCTGGAAGCAAGATGCTGTGGGGCCCAACTCGCTCTTTGGAAAGAAGCCTGCACGTTGTGCCTTTCAGCTCTAGGGCAATGTAGCACACCCAGAGCAGAAGTCCTACTTCAGCCAGATCAGGCCTGCAAAGAAACTGCGTTTCACAGGCCTTTGGAAGAGATGTTCCCGGTAGGCTGTAAGAGCACTGTGCAGAGCGAGTTGTTTCTTTGCTTCCCAAAGAGCTGGAAGCAAGATGCTGAGGGGCCCAACTCGCCCTTTGGAAAGAAGCCTGCACGTTGTGCCTTTCAGCTCTAGGGCAATGTAGCACACCCAGAGCAGAAGTCCTACTTCAGCCAGGTCAGGCCTTCAAAGAAACTGCGTTTCACAGGCCTTTGGAAGAGATGTTCCCGGTAGGCTGTAAGAGCACTGTGCAGAGCGAGTTGTTTCTTAGCTTCCCAAAGAGCTGGAAGCAAGATGCTGTGGGGCCCAACTCACCCTTTGGAAAGAAGCCTGCACGTTGTGCCTTTCAGCTCTAGGGCTATGTAGCACACCCAGAGCAGAAGTCCTACTTCAGCCAGATCAGGCCTGCAAAGAAACTGCGTTTCACAGGCCTTTGGAAGAGATTTTCCCAGTAGGCTGTTAGAGCACTGTGCAGAGCGAGTTGTTTCTTAGCTTCCCAAAGAGCTGGAAGCAAGATGCTGTGGGGCCCAACTCGCCCTTTGGAAAGAAGCCTGCACGTTGTGCCTTTCAGCTCTAGGGCAATGTAGCACACCCAGAGCAGAAGTCCTACTTCAGCCAGAACAGGCCTGAAAAGACACTGCGTTTCACAGTCCTTTGGAAGAGATGTTCCCGGTAGGCTGTAAGAGCACTGTGCAGAGCGAGTTGTTTCTTAGCTTCCCAAAGAGCTGGAAGCAAGATGCTGTGGGGCCCAACTCGCCCTTTGGAAAGAAGCCTGCACGTTGTGCCTTTCAGCTCTAGGGCAATGTAGCACACCCATAGCAGAAGTCCTACTTCGGCCAGATCAGGCCTGGAAAGCAACTGCGCTTTCACAGGCCTTTGGAAGAGATGTTCCCGGTAGGTTGTAAGAGCACTGTGCAGAGCGAGTTGTTTCTTAGCTTCCCAAAGAGCTGGAAGCAAGATGCTGTGGGGCCCAACTCGCCCCTTGGAAAGAAGCCTGCACGTTGTGCCTTTCAGCTCTAGGGCAATGTAGCACACCCAGAGCAGAAGTCCTACTTCAGCCAGATCAGGCCTGCAAAGAAACTGCGTTTCACAGGCCTTTGGAAGAGATGTTCCCGGTACGCTGTAGGAGCACTGTGCAGAGCGAGTTGTTTCTTAGCTTCCCAAAGAGCTGGAAGCAAGATGCTGTGGGGCCAAACTTGCCCTTTCCAAAGAAGCCTGCACGTTGTGCCTTTCAGCTCTAGGGCAAAGTAGCACACCCAGAGCAGAAGTCCTACTTCAGCCAGATCAGGCCTGCAAAGCAACTGGGTTTCACAGGCCTTTGGAAGAGATGTTCCCGGTAGGCTGTAAGAGCACTGGGCAGAGAGAGCTGTTTCTTAGCTTCCCAACGAGCTGGAAGCAAGATGCTGTGGGGCAAACTCGCCCTTTGGAAAGCAGCCTGCACGTTGTGCCTTTCAGCTCTAGGGCAATGTAGCACACCCAGAGCAGAAGTCCTACTTCAGCCACATAAGGCCTGCAAAGAAACTGCGTTTCACAGTCCTTTGGAAGAGATGTTCCCGGTAGGCTGTAAGAGCACTGTGCAGAGCGAGTTGTTTCTTACCTTCCCAAATGGCTGGAAGCAAGATGCTGTGGGGCCCAGCTGGCGCTTTGGAAAGCAGCCTGCACGTTGTGCCTTTCAGCTCTAGGGCAATGTAGCACACCCAGAGCAGAAGTCCTACTTCAGCCACATCAGGCCTGCAAAGAAACTGCGTTTCACAGTCCTTTGGAAGAGATGTTCCCGGTAGGGTGTAAGAGCACTGTGCAGAGCGAGTTGTTTCTTCGCTTCCCAAAGAGCTGGAAGCAAGATGCTGAGGGGCCCAACTCGCCCCTTGGAAAGAAGCCTGCACGTTGTGCCTTTCAGCTCTAGGGCAATGTAGCACACCCAGAGCAGAAGTCCTACTTCAGCCAGATCAGGCCTGCAAAGAAACTGCGTTTCACAGGCCTTTGGAAGAGATGTTACCGGTAGGCTGTTAGAGCACTGTGCAGAGCGAGTTGTTTCTTAGCTTCCCAAAGAGCTGGAAGCAAGATGCTGTGGGGCCCAACTCGCCCTTTGGAAAGAAGCCTGCACGTTGTGCCTTTCAGCTCTAGGGCAATGTAGCACACCCAGAGCAGAAGTCCTACTTCAGCCAGAACAGGCCTCAAAAGACACTGCGTTTCACAGTCCTTTGGAAGAGATGTTCCCGGTAGGCTGTAAGAGCACTGTGCAGAGCGAGTTGTTTCTTAGCTTCCCAAAGAGCTGGAAGCAAGATGCTGTGGGGCCCAACTCGCTCTTTGGAAAGAAGCCTGCACGTTGTGCCTTTCAGCTCTAGGGCAATGTAGCACACCCAGAGCAGAAGTCCTACTTCAGCCAGATCAGGCCTGCAAAGAAACTGCGTTTCACAGGCCTTTGGAAGAGATGTTCCCGGTAGGTTGTAAGAGCACTGTGCAGAGCGAGTTGTTTCTTAGCTTCCCAAAGAGCTGGAAGCAAGATGCTGTGGGGCCCAACTCGCTCTTTGGAAAGAAGCCTGCACGTTGTGCCTTTCAGCTCTAGGGCAATGTAGCACACCCAGAGCAGAAGTCCTACTTCAGCCAGATCAGGCCTGCAAAGAAACTGCGTTTCACAGGCCTTTGGAAGAGATGTTCCCGGTAGGCTGTAAGAGCACTGTGCAGAGCGAGTTGTTTCTTAGCTTCCCAAAGAGCTGGAAGCAAGATGCTGAGGGGCCCAACTCGCCCTTTGGAAAGAAGCCTGCACGTTGTGCCTTTCAGCTCTAGGGCAATGTAGGACACCCAGAGCAGAAGTCCTACTTCAGCCAGATCAGGCCTGCAAAGAAACTGCGTTTCACAGGCCTTTGGAAGAGATGTTCCCGGTAGGTTGTAAGAGCACTGTGCAGAGCGAGTTGTTTCTTAGCTTCCCAAAGAGCTGGAAGCAAGATGCTGTGCGGCCCAACTCGCTCTTTGGAAAGAAGCCTGCACGTTGTGCCTTTCAGCTCTAGGGCAATGTAGCACACCCAGAGCAGAAGTCCTACTTCAGCCAGATCAGGCCTGCAAAGAAACTGCGTTTCACAGGCCTTTGGAAGAGATGTTCCCGGTAGGCTGTAAGAGCACTGTGCAGAGCGAGTTGTTTCTTAGCTTCCCAAAGAGCTGGAAGCAAGATGCTGAGGGGCCCAACTCGCCCTTTGGAAAGAAGCCTGCACGTTGTGCCTTTCAGCTCTAGGGCAATGTAGCACACCCAGAGCAGAAGTCCTACTTCAGCCAGATCAGGCCTTCAAAGAAACTTCGTTTCACAGGCCTTTGGAAGAGATGTTCCCGGTAGGCTGTAAGAGCACTGTGCAGAGCGAGTTGTTTCTTAGCTTCCCAAAGAGCTGGAAGCAAGATGCTGTGGGGCCCAACTCACCCTTTGGAAAGATGCCTGCACGTTGTGCCTTTCACCTCTAGGGCTATGTAGCACACCCAGAGCAGAAGTCCTACTTCAGCCAGATCAGGCCTGCAAAGAAACTGCGTTTCACAGGCCTTTGGAAGAGATGTTCCCGGTACGCTGTAGGAGCACTGTGCAGAGCGAGTTGTTTCTTAGCTTCCCAAAGAGCTGGAAGCAAGATGCTGTGGGGCCAAACTTGCCCTTTGGAAAGAAGCCTGCACGTTGTGCCTTTCAGCTCTAGGGCAAAGTAGCACACCCAGAGCAGAAGTCCTACTTCAGCCAGATCAGGCCTGCAAAGAAACTGCGTTTCACAGGCCTTTGGAAGAGATGTTCCCGGTAGGCTGTAAGAGCACTGGGCAGAGAGAGCTGTTTCTTAGCTTCCCAACGAGCTGGAAGCAAGATGCTGTGGGGCAAACTCGCCCTTTGGAAAGCAGCCTGCACGTTGTGCCTTTCAGCTCTAGGGCAATGTAGCACACCCAGAGCAGAAGTCCTACTTCAGCCACATAAGGCCTGCAAAGAAACTGCGTTTCACAGTCCTTTGGAAGAGATGTTCCCGGTAGGCTGTAAGAGCACTGTGCAGAGCGAGTTGTTTCTTTCCTTCCCAAATGGCTGGAAGCAAGATGCTGTGGGGCCCAGCTGGCGCTTTGGAAAGCAGCCTGCACGTTGTGCCTTTCAGCTCAAGGGCAATGTAGCACACCCAGAGCAGAAGTCCTACTTCAGCCACATCAGGCCTGCAAAGAAACTGCGTTTCACAGTCCTTTGGAAGAGATGTTCCCGGTACGCTGTAAGAGCACTGTGCAGAGCGAGTTGTTTCTTAGCTTCCCAAAGACCTGGAAGCAAGATTCTGTGGAGCCCAACTCGCCCTTTGGAAAGAAGCCTGCACGTTGGGCCTTTCACCTCTAGGGCAATGTAGCACACCCAGAGCAGAAGTTCTACTTCAGCCAGATCAGGCCTGCAAAGAAACTGCGTTTCACAGGCCTTTGGAAGAGATGTTCCCGGTAGGGTGTAAGAGCACTGTGCAGAGCGAGTTGTTTCTTAGCTTCCCAAAGAGCTGGAAGCAAGATGCTGTGGGGCCCATCTCGCCCTTTGGAAAGAAGCCTGCACGTTCTGCCTTTCAGCTCTAGGGCAATGTAGCACACCCAGAGCAAAAATCCTACTTCAGCCAGATCAGGCCTGCAAAGAAACTGCGTTTCACAGGCCTTTGGAAGAGATGTTCCCTGTAGGCTGTAAGAGCACTGTGCAGAGCGAGTTGTTTCTTAGCTTCCCAAAGAGCTGGAAGCAAGATGCTGTGGGGCCCAACTCACCCTTTTGAAAGAAGCCTGCACGTTGTGCCTTTCAGCTCTAGGGCAATGTAGCACACCCAGAGCAGAAGTGCTACTTCTGCCAGATCAGGCCTGCAAAGAAATGGCGTTTCACAGGCCTTTGGAAGAGATGTTCCCGGTAGGCTGTAAGAGCACTGTGCAGAGCGAGTTGTTTCTTAGCTTCCCAAAGAGCTGGAAGCAAGATGCTGTGGGGTCCAACTCGCCCTTTGGAAAGAAGCCTGCACGTTGTGCCTTTCAGCTCTAGCGCAAAGTAGCAGACCCTGAGCAGAAGTCCTACTTCAGCCAGATCAGGCCTGCAAAGAAACTGCGTTTCACAGGCCTTTGGAAGAGATGTTCCCGGTAGGCTGTAAGAGCACTGTGCAGAGCGAGTTGTTTCTTAGCTTCCCAAAGAGCTGGAAGCAAGATGCTGTGGGTCCCAACTCGCTCTTTGGAAAGAAGCCTGCACGTTGTGCCTTTCAGCTCTAGGGCAATGTAGCACACCCAGAGCAGAAGTCCTACTTCAGCCAGATCAGGCCTGCAAAGAAACTGCGTTTCACAGGCCTTTGGAAGAGATGTTCCCGGTAGGCTGTAAGAGCACTGTGCAGAGCGAGTTGTTTCTTAGCTTCCCAAAGAGCTGGAAGCAAGATGCTGTGGGGCCCAACTCGCCCCTTGGAAAGAAGCCTGCACGTTGTGCCTTTCAGCTCTAGGGCAATGTAGCACACCCAGAGCAGAAGTCCTACTTCAGCCAGATCAGGCCTGCAAAGAAACTGCGTTTCACAGGCCTTTGGAAGAGATGTTCCCGGTACGCTGTAGGAGCACTGTGCAGAGCGAGTTGTTTCTTAGCTTCCCAAAGAGCTGGAAGCAAGATGCTGTGGGGCCAAACTCGCCCTTTGGAAAGAAGCCTGCACGTTGGGCCTTTCACCTCTAGGGCAATGTAGCACACCCAGAGCAGAAGTTCTACTTCAGCCAGATCAGGCCTGCAAAGAAACTGCGTTTCACAGGCCTTTGGAAGAGAAGTTCCCGGTAGGCTGTGAGAGCACTTTGCAGAGCGAGTTGTTTCTTAGCTTCCCAAAGAGCTGGAAGCAAGATGCTGTGGGGCCCAACTCACCCTTTGGAAAGAAGCCTGCACGTTGTGACTTTCAGCTCTAGGGCAAAGTAGCACACCCAGAGCAGAAGTCCTACTTCAGCCAGATCAGGCTTGCAAAGAAACTACGTTTCACAGTTCTTTGGAAGAGATGTTCCCGGTAGGCTGTAAGAGCTCTGAGCAGAGCGAGTTTTTTCTTAGCTTCCCAAAGAGCTGGAAGCAAGATGCTGTGGGGCCCAACTCTCCCTTTGGAAAGAAGCCTGCACGTTGTGCCTTTCAGCTCTAGGGCAATGTAGCACACCCAGAGCAGAAGTCCTTCTTCAGCCAGATCAGGCCTTCAAAGAAACTGCGTTTCACAGGACTTTGAAAGAGATGTTCCCGGTAGCCTGTAAGAGCACTGTGCAGTGCGAGTTGTTTGTTAGCTTCCCAAAGAGCTGGAAGCAAGATGCTGTGGGGCCCAACTCGCCCTTTGGAAAGAAGCCTGGACGTTGCACCTTTCAGCTCTAGGGCAATGTAGCACACCCAGAGCAGAAGTCCTACTTCAGCCAGATCAGGCCTGCAAAGAAACTGCGTTTCACAGGCCTTTGGAAGAGATGTTCCCGGTAGGCTGTAAGAGCACTGTGCAGAGCGAGTTGTTTCTTAGCTTCCCAAAGAGCTGGAAGCAAGATGCTGTGGGGCCCAACTCGCTCTTTGGAAAGAAGCCTGCACGTTGTGCCTTTCAGCTCTAGGGCAATGTAGCACACCCAGAGCAGAAGTCCTACTTCAGCCAGATCAGGCCTGCAAAGAAACTGCGTTTCACAGGCCTTTGGAAGAGATGTTCCCGGTAGGCTGTAAGAGCACTGTGCAGAGCGAGTTGTTTCTTAGCTTCCCAAAGAGCTGGAAGCAAGATGCTGTGGGGCCCAACTCGCCCCTTGGAAAGAAGCCTGCACGTTGTGCCTTTCAGCTCTAGGGCAATGTAGCACACCCAGAGCAGAAGTCCTACTTCAGCCAGATCAGGCCTGCAAAGAAACTGCGTTTCACAGGCCTTTGGAAGAGATGTTCCCGGTACGCTGTAGGAGCACTGTGCAGAGCGAGTTGTTTCTTAGCTTCCCAAAGAGCTGGAAGCAAGATGCTGTGGGGCCAAACTCGCCCTTTGGAAAGAAGCCTGCACGTTGGGCCTTTCACCTCTAGGGCAATGTAGCACACCCAGAGCAGAAGTTCTACTTCAGCCAGATCAGGCCTGCAAAGAAACTGCGTTTCACAGGCCTTTGGAAGAGATGTTCCCGGTAGGGTGTAAGAGCACTGGGCAGAGAGAGCTGTTTCTTAGCTTCCCAACGAGCTGGAAGCAAGATGCTGTGGGGCAAACTCGCCCTTTGGAAAGCAGCCTGCACGTTGTGCCTTTCAGCTCTAGGGCAATGTAGCACACCCAGAGCAGAAGTCCTACTTCAGCCACATAAGGCCTGCAAAGAAACTGCGTTTCACAGTCCTTTGGAAGAGATGTTCCCGGTAGGCTGTAAGAGCACTGTGCAGAGCGAGTTGTTTCTTTCCTTCCCAAATGGCTGGAAGCAAGATGCTGTGGGGCCCAGCTGGCGCTTTGGAAAGCAGCCTGCACGTTGTGCCTTTCAGCTCAAGGGCAATGTAGCACACCCAGAGCAGAAGTCCTACTTCAGCCACATCAGGCCTGCAAAGAAACTGCGTTTCACAGTCCTTTGGAAGAGATGTTCCCGGTACGCTGTAAGAGCACTGTGCAGAGCGAGTTGTTTCTTAGCTTCCCAAAGACCTGGAAGCAAGATTCTGTGGAGCCCAACTCGCCCTTTCGAAAGAAGCCTGCACGTTGGGCCTTTCACCTCTAGGGCAATGTAGCACACCCAGAGCAGAAGTTCTACTTCAGCCAGATCAGGCCTGCAAAGAAACTGCGTTTCACAGGCCTTTGGAAGAGATGTTCCCGGTAGGGTGTAAGAGCACTGTGCAGAGCGAGTTGTTTCTTAGCTTCCCAAAGAGCTGGAAGCAAGATGCTGTGGGGCCCAACTCACCCTTTGGAAAGAAGCCTGCACGTTGTGACTTTCAGCTCTAGGGCAAAGTAGCACACCCAGAGCAGAAGTCCTACTTCAGCCAGATCAGGCTTGCAAAGAAACTACGTTTCACAGTTCTTTGGAAGAGATGTTCCCGGTAGGCTGTAAGAGCTCTGAGCAGAGCGAGTTTTTTCTTAGCTTCCCAAAGAGCTGGAAGCAAGATGCTGTGGGGCCCAACTCTCCCTTTGGAAAGAAGCCTGCACGTTGTGCCTTTCAGCTCTAGGGCAATGTAGCACACCCAGAGCAGAAGTCCTTCTTCAGCCAGATCAGGCCTTCAAAGAAACTGCGTTTCACAGGACTTTGGAAGAGATGTTCCCGGTAGCCTGTAAGAGCACTGTGCAGTGCGAGTTGTTTGTTAGCTTCCCAAAGAGCTGGAAGCAAGATGCTGTGGGGCCCAACTCGCCCTTTGGAAAGAAGCCTGGACGTTGCACCTTTCAGCTCTAGGGCAATGTAGCACACCCAGAGCAGAAGTCCTACTTCAGCCAGATCAGGCCTGCAAAGAAACTGCGTTTCACAGGCCTTTGGAAGAGATGTTCCCGGTAGGCTGTAAGAGCACTGTGCAGAGCGAGTTGTTTCTTAGCTTCCCAAAGAGCTGGAAGCAAGATGCTGTGGGGCCCAACTCGCTCTTTGGAAAGAAGCCTGCACGTTGTGCCTTTCAGCTCTAGGGCAATGTAGCACACCCAGAGCAGAAGTCCTACTTCAGCCAGATCAGGCCTGCAAAGAAACTGCGTTTCACAGGCCTGTGGAAGAGATGTTCCCGGTACGCTGTAGGAGCACTGTGCAGAGCGAGTTGTTTCTTAGCTTCCCAAAGAGCTGGAAGCAAGATGCTGTGGGGCCAAACTCGCCCTTTGGAAAGAAGCCTGCACGTTGGGCCTTTCACCTCTAGGGCAATGTAGCACACCCAGAGCAGAAGTTCTACTTCAGCCAGATCAGGCCTGCAAAGAAACTGCGTTTCACAGGCCTTTGGAAGAGATGTTCCCGGTAGGGTGTAAGAGCACTGTGCAGAGCGAGTTGTTTCTTAGCTTCCCAAAGAGCTGGAAGCAAGATGCTGTGCGGCCCAACTCGCCCCTTGGAAAGAAGCCTGCACGTTGGGCCTTTCAGCTCTAGGGCAATGTAGCACACCCAGAGCAGAAGTCCTAGTTCAGCCAGATCAGGCCTGCAAAGAAACTGCGTTTCACAGGCCTTTGGAAGAGATGTTCCCGGTAGGCTGTAAGAGCACTGTGCAGAGCGAGTTGTTTCTTAGCTTCCCAAAGAGCTGGAAGCAAGATGCTGTGAGGCCAAACTCACCCTTTGGAAAGAAGCCTGCACGTTGTGCCTTTCAGCTCTAGGGCAATGTAGCACACCCAGAGCAGAAGTCCTACTTCAGCCAGATCAGGCCTGCAAAGAAACTGCGTTTCACAGGCCTTTGGAAGAGATGTTCCCGGTAGGCTGTTAGAGCACTGTGCAGAGCGAGTTGTTTCTTAGCTTCCCAAAGAGCTGGAAGCAAGATGCTGTGGGGCCCAACTCGCTCTTTGGAAAGAAGCCTGCACGTTGTGCCTTTCAGCTCTAGGGCAATGTAGCACACCCAGAGCAGAAGTCCTACTTCAGCCAGATCAGGCCTGCAAAGAAACTGCGTTTCACAGACCTTTGGAAGAGATGTTCCTGGTAGGCTGTAAGAGCACTGTGCAGAGCGAGTTGTTTCTTAGCTTCCCAAAGAGCTGGAAGCAAGTGCTGAGGGGCCCAACTCTCCCTTTGGAAAGAAGCCTGCTCGTTGTGCCTTTCAGCTCTAGGGCAATGTAGCACACCCAGAGCAGAAGTCCTACTTCAGCCAGATCAGGCCTTCAAAGAAACTTCGTTTCACAGGCCTTTGGAAGAGATGTTCCCGGTAGGCTGTAAGAGCACTGTGCAGAGCGAGTTGTTTCTTAGCTTCCCAAAGAGCTGGAAGCAAGATGCTGTGGGGCCCAACTCACCCTTTGGAAAGATGCCTGCGTGTTGTGCCTTTCAGCTCTAGGGCTATGTAGCACACCCAGAGCAGAAGTCCTACTTCAGCCAGATCAGGCCTGCAAAGAAACTGCGTTTCACAGGCCTTTGGAAGAGATGTTCCCAGTAGGCTGTTAGAGCACTGTGCAGAGCGAGTTGTTTCTTAGCTTCCCAAAGAGCTGGAAGCAAGATGCTGTGGGGCCCAACTCGCCCTTTGGAAAGAAGCCTGCACGTTGTGCCTTTCAGCTCTAGGGCAATGTAGCACACCCATAGCAGAAGTCCTACTTCGGCCAGATCAGGCCTGCAAAGCAACTGGGTTTCACAGGCCTTTGGAAGAGATGTTCCCGGTAGGTTGTAAGAGCACTGTGCAGAGCGAGTTGTTTCTTAGCTTCCCAAAGAGCTGGAAGCAAGATGCTGTGGGGCCCAACTCGCCCCTTGGAAAGAAGCCTGCACGTTGGGCCTTTCAGCTCTAGGGCAATGTAGCACACCCAGAGCAGAAGTCCTACTTCAGCCAGATCAGGCCTGCAAAGAAACTGCGTTTCACAGGCCTTTGGAAGAGATGTTCCCGGTACGCTGTAGGAGCACTGTGCAGAGCGAGTTGTTTCTTAGCTTCCCAAAGAGCTGGAAGCAAGATGCTGTGGGGCCAAACTTGCCCTTTGGAAAGAAGCCTGCACGTTGTGCCTTTCAGCTCTAGGGCAAAGTAGCACACCCAGAGCAGAAGTCCTACTTCAGCCAGATCAGGCCTGCAAAGAAACTGCGTTTCACAGGCCTTTGGAAGAGATGTTCCCGGTAGGCTGTAAGAGCACTGGGCAGAGAGAGCTGTTTCTTAGCTTCCCAACGAGCTGGAAGCAAGATGCTGTGGGGCAAACTCGCCCTTTGGAAAGCAGCCTGCACGTTGTGCCTTTCAGCTCTAGGGCAATGTAGCACACCCAGAGCAGAAGTCCTACTTCAGCCACATAAGGCCTGCAAAGAAACTGCGTTTCACAGTCCTTTGGAAGAGATGTTCCCGGTACGCTGTAAGAGCACTGTGCAGAGCGAGTTGTTTCTTACCTTCCCAAATGGCTGGAGGCAAGATGCTGTGGGGCCCAGCTGGCGCTTTGGAAAGCAGCCTGCACGTTGTGCCTTTCAGCTCAAGGGCAATGTAGCACACCCAGAGCAGAAGTCCTACTTCAGCCACATCAGGCCTGAAAAGAAACTGCGTTTCACAGTCCTTTGGAAGAGATGTTCCCGGTACGCTGTAAGAGCACTGTGCAGAGCGAGTTGTTTCTTAGCTTCCCAAAGACCTGGAAGCAAGATTCTGTGGAGCCCAACTCGCCCTTTCGAAAGAAGCCTGCACGTTGGGCCTTTCACCTCTAGGGCAATGTAGCACACCCAGAGCAAAAATCCTACTTCTGCCAGATCAGGCCTGCAAAGAAACGGCGTTTCACAGGCCTTTGGAAGAGATGTTCCCGGTAGGCTGTAAGAGCACTGTGCAGAGCGAGTTGTTTCTTCGCTTCCCAAAGAGCTGTAAGCAAGATGCTGTGGCGTCCAACTCGCCCTTTAGAAAGAAGCCTGCACGTTGTGCCTTTCAGCTCTAGGGCAATGTAGCACACCCAGAGCAGAAGTCCTACTTCAGCCAGAACAGGCCTGAAAAGACACTGCGTTTCACAGTCCTTTGGAAGAGATGTTCCCGGTAGGCTGTAAGAGCACTGTGCAGAGCGAGTTGTTTCTTAGCTTCCCAAAGAGCTGGAAGCAAGATGCTGTGGGGCCAACTCGCTCTTTGGAAAGAAGCCTGCACGTTGTGCCTTTCAGCTCTAGGGCAATGTAGCACACCCAGAGCAGAAGTCCTAGTTCAGCCAGATCAGGCCTGCAAAGAAACTGCGTTTCACAGGCCTTTGGAAGAGATGTTCCCGGTAGCCTGTAAGAGCACTGTGCAGTGCGAGTTGTTTGTTAGCTTCCCTAAGAGCTGGAAGCAAGATGCTGTGGGGCCCAACTCGCCCTTTGGAAAGAAGCCTGTACGTTGCACCTTTCAGCTCTAGGGCAATGTAGCACACCCAGAGCAGAAGTCCTACTTCAGCCAGATCAGGCCTGCAAAGAAACTGCGTTTCACAGGCCTTTGGAAGAGATGTTCCCGGTAGGCTGTAAGAGCACTTGGCAGAGAGAGCTGTTTCTTAGCTTCCCAAAGAGCTGGAAGCAAGATGCTGTGGGGCCCAACTCGCCCTTTGGAAAGAAGCCTGCACGTTGTGCCTTTCAGCTCTAGGGCAATGTAGCACACCCAGAGCAGAAGTCCTACTTCAGCCAGATCAGGCCTGCAAAGAAACTGCATTTCACAGGCCATTGAAAGAGATGTTCCCGGTAGGCTGTAAGAGCACTGTGCAGATCGAGTTGTTTCTTAGCTTCCCAAAGAGCTGGAAGCAACATGCTGTGGGGCCCAACTTGGCCTTTGGAAAGAAGCCTGCACGTTGTGCCTTTCAGCTCTGGGGCAATGTAGCACACCCAGAGCAGAAGTCCTACTTCAGCCAGATCAGGCCTGCAAAGAAACTGCGTTTCACAGGTCTTTGGAATAGATGTTCCCGGTAGGCTTTAAGAGCACTGTGCAGAGCTAGTTGTTTGTTAGCTTCCCAAGGAGCTGGAAGCAAAATGCTGTGGGGCCCAACTCGCCCTTTGGAAAGAAGCCTGCACGTTGTGCCTTTCAGCTCTAGGGCAATGTAGCACACCCAGAGCAGAAGTGCTACTTCTGCCAGATCAGGCCTGCAAAGAAATGGCGTTTCACAGGCCTTTGGAAGAGATGTTCCCGGTAGGCTGTAAGAGCACTGTGCAGAGCGAGTTGTTTCTTAGCTTCCCAAAGAGCTGGAAGCAAGATGCTGTGGGGCCCAACTCGCTCTTTGGAAAGAAGCCTGCACGTTGTGCCTTTCAGCTCTAGGGCAATGTAGCACACCCAGAGCAGAAGTCCTACTTCAGCCAGATCAGGCCTGCAAAGAAACTGCGTTTCACAGGCCTTTGGAAGAGATGTTCCCGGTAGGCTGTAAGAGCACTGTGCAGAGCGAGTTGTTTCTTAGCTTCCCAAAGAGCTGGAAGCAAGATGCTGTGGGGCCCAACTCGCCCCTTGGAAAGAAGCCTGCACGTTGTGCCTTTCAGCTCTAGGGCAATGTAGCACACCCAGAGCAGAAGTCCTACTTCAGCCAGATCAGGCCTGCAAAGAAACTGCGTTTCACAGGCCTTTGGAAGAGATGTTCCCGGTACGCTGTAGGAGCACTGTGCAGAGCGAGTTGTTTCTTAGCTTCCCAAAGAGCTGGAAGCAAGATGCTGTGGGGCCAAACTCGCCCTTTGGAAAGAAGCCTGCACGTTGGGCCTTTCACCTCTAGGGCAATGTAGCACACCCAGAGCAGAAGTTCTACTTCAGCCAGATCAGGCCTGCAAAGAAACTGCGTTTCACAGGCCTTTGGAAGAGAAGTTCCCGGTAGGCTGTGAGAGCACTTTGCAGAGCGAGTTGTTTCTTAGCTTCCCAAAGAGCTGGAAGCAAGATGCTGTGGGGCCCAACTCACCCTTTGGAAAGAAGCCTGCACGTTGTGACTTTCAGCTCTAGGGCAAAGTAGCACACCCAGAGCAGAAGTCCTACTTCAGCCAGATCAGGCTTGCAAAGAAACTACGTTTCACAGTTCTTTGGAAGAGATGTTCCCGGTAGGCTGTAAGAGCTCTGAGCAGAGCGAGTTTTTTCTTAGCTTCCCAAAGAGCTGGAAGCAAGATGCTGTGGGGCCCAACTCGCCCCTTGGAAAGAAGCCTGCACGTTGGGCCTTTCAGCTCTAGGGCAATGTAGCACACCCAGAGCAGAAGTCCTACTTCAACCAGATCAGGCCTGCAAAGAAACTGCGTTTCACAGGCCTTTGGAAGAGATGTTCCCGGTACGCTGTAGGAGCACTGTGCAGAGCGAGTTGTTTCTTAGCTTCCCAAAGAGCTGGAAGCAAGATGCTGTGGGGCCAAACTTGCCCTTTGGAAAGAAGCCTGCACGTTGTGCCTTTCAGCTCTAGGGCAAAGTAGCACACCCAGAGCAGAAGTCCTACTTCAGCCAGATCAGGCCTGCAAAGAAACTGCGTTTCACAGGCCTTTGGAAGAGATGTTCCCGGTAGGCTGTAAGAGCACTGGGCAGAGAGAGCTGTTTCTTAGCTTCCCAACGAGCTGGAAGCAAGATGCTGTGGGGCAAACTCGCCCTTTGGAAAGCAGCCTGCACGTTGTGCCTTTCAGCTCTAGGGCAATGTAGCACACCCAGAGCAGAAGTCCTACTTCAGCCACATAAGGCCTGCAAAGAAACTGCGTTTCACAGTCCTTTGGAAGAGATGTTCCCTGTAGGCTGTAAGAGCACTGTGCAGAGCGAGTTGTTTCTTACCTTCCCAAATGGCTGGAAGCAAGATGCTGTGGGGCCCAGCTGGCGCTTTGGAAAGCAGCCTGCACGTTGTGCCTTTCAGCTCAAGGGCAATGTAGCACACCCAGAGCAGAAGTCCTACTTCAGCCACATCAGGCCTGCAAAGAAACTGCGTTTCACAGTCCTTTGGAAGAGATGTTCCCGGTACGCTGTAAGAGCACTGTGCAGAGCGAGTTGTTTCTTAGCTTCCCAAAGACCTGGAAGCAAGATTCTGTGGAGCCCAACTCGCCCTTTCGAAAGAAGCCTGCACGTTGGGCCTTTCACCTCTAGGGCAATGTAGCACACCCAGAGCAAAAATCCTACTTCTGCCAGATCAGGCCTGCAAAGAAACGGCGTTTCACAGGCCTTTGGAAGAGATGTTCCCGGTAGGCTGTAAGAGCACTGTGCAGAGCGAGTTGTTTCTTCGCTTCCCAAAGAGCTGTAAGCAAGATGCTGTGGGGTCCAACTCGCCCTTTAGAAAGAAGCCTGCACGTTGTGCCTTTCAGCTCTAGGGCAATGTAGCACACCCAGAGCAGAAGTCCTACTTCAGCCAGAACAGGCCTGAAAAGACACTGCGTTTCACAGTCCTTTGGAAGAGATGTTCCCGGTAGGCTGTAAGAGCACTGTGCAGAGCGAGTTGTTTCTTAGCTTCCCAAAGAGCTGGAAGCAAGATGCTGTGGGGCCAACTCGCTCTTTGGAAAGAAGCCTGCACGTTGTGCCTTTCAGCTCTAGGGCAATGTAGCACACCCAGAGCAGAAGTCCTACTTCAGCCAGATCAGGCCTGCAAAGAAACTGCGTTTCACAGGCCTTTGGAAGAGATGTTCCCGGTAGCCTGTAAGAGCACTGTGCAGTGCGAGTTGTTTGTTAGCTTCCCAAAGAGCTGGAAGCAAGATGCTGTGGGGCCCAACTCGCCCTTTGGAAAGAAGCCTGTACGTTGCACCTTTCAGCTCTAGGGCAATGTAGCACACCCAGAGCAGAAGTCCTACTTCAGCCAGATCAGGCCTGCAAAGAAACTGCGTTTCACAGGCCTTTGGAAGAGATGTTCCCGGTAGGCTGTAAGAGCACTTGGCAGAGAGAGCTGTTTCTTAGCTTCCCAATGAGCTAGAAGCAAGATGCTGTGGGGCCCAACTCGCCCTTTGGAAAGCAGCCTGCACGTTGTGCCTTTCAGCTCTAGGGCAATGTAGCACACCCAGAGCAGAAGTCCTACTTCAGCCAGATCAGGCCTGCAAAGAAACTGCGTTTCACAGGCCTTTGGAAGAGATGTTCCCGGTAGGCTGTAAGAGCACTGGGCAGAGAGAGCTGTTTCTTAGCTTCCCAACGAGCTGGAAGCAAGATGCTGTGGGGCAAACTCGCCCTTTGGAAAGCAGCCTGCACGTTGTGCCTTTCAGCTCTAGGGCAATGTAGCACACCCAGAGCAGAAGTCCTACTTCAGCCACATAAGGCCTGCAAAGAAACTGCGTTTCACAGTCCTTTGGAAGAGATGTTCCCGGTAGGCTGTAAGAGCACTGTGCAGAGCGAGTTGTTTCTTACCTTCCCAAATGGCTGGAAGCAAGATGCTGTGGGGCCCAGCTGGCGCTTTGGTAAGCAGCCTGCACGTTGTGCCTTTCAGCTCAAGGGCAATGTAGCACACCCAGAGCAGAAGTCCTACTTCAGCCACATCAGGCCTGCAAAGAAACTGCGTTTCACAGTCCTTTGGAAGAGATGTTCCCGGTACGCTGTAAGAGCACTGTGCAGAGCGAGTTGTTTCTTAGCTTCCCAAAGACCTGGAAGCAAGATTCTGTGGAGCCCAACTCGCCCTTTCGAAAGAAGGCTGCACGTTGGGCCTTTCACCTCTAGGGCAATGTAGCACACCCAGAGCAAAAATCCTACTTCTGCCAGATCAGGCCTGCAAAGAAACGGCGTTTCACAGGCCTTTGGAAGAGATGTTCCCGGTAGGCTGTAAGAGCACTGTGCAGAGCGAGTTGTTTCTTCGCTTCCCAAAGAGCTGTAAGCAAGATGCTGTGGGGTCCAACTCGCCCTTTAGAAAGAAGCCTGCACGTTGTGCCTTTCAGCTCTAGGGCAATGTAGCACACCCAGAGCAGAAGTCCTACTTCAGCCAGAACAGGCCTGAAAAGACACTGCGTTTCACAGTCCTTTGGAAGAGATGTTCCCGGTAGGCTGTAAGAGCACTGTGCAGAGCGAGTTGTTTCTTAGCTTCCCAAAGAGCTGGAAGCAAGATGCTGTGGGGCCAACTCGCTCTTTGGAAAGAAGCCTGCACGTTGTGCCTTTCAGCTCTAGGGCAATGTAGCACACCCAGAGCAGAAGTCCTACTTCAGCCAGATCAGGCCTGCAAAGAAACTGCGTTTCACAGGCCTTTGGAAGAGATGTTCCCGGTAGCCTGTAAGAGCACTGTGCAGTGCGAGTTGTTTGTTAGCTTCCCTAAGAGCTGGAAGCAAGATGCTGTGGGGCCCAACTCGCCCTTTGGAAAGAAGCCTGTACGTTGCACCTTTCAGCTCTAGGGCAATGTAGCACACCCAGAGCAGAAGTCCTACTTCAGCCAGATCAGGCCTGCAAAGAAACTGCGTTTCACAGGCCTTTGGAAGAGATGTTCCCGGTAGGCTGTAAGAGCACTTGGCAGAGAGAGCTGTTTCTTAGCTTCCCAAAGAGCTGGAAGCAAGATGCTGTGGGGCCCAACTCGCCCTTTGGAAAGAAGCCTGCACGTTGTGCCTTTCAGCTCTAGGGCAATGTAGCACACCCAGAGCAGAAGTCCTACTTCAGCCAGATCAGGCCTGCAAAGAAACTGCATTTCACAGGCCATTGAAAGAGATGTTCCCGGTAGGCTGTAAGAGCACTGTGCAGATCGAGTTGTTTCTTAGCTTCCCAAAGAGCTGGAAGCAACATGCTGTGGGGCCCAACTTGGCCTTTGGAAAGAAGCCTGCACGTTGTGCCTTTCAGCTCTGGGGCAATGTAGCACACCCAGAGCAGAAGTCCTACTTCAGCCAGATCAGGCCTGCAAAGAAACTGCGTTTCACAGGTCTTTGGAATAGATGTTCCCGGTAGGCTTTAAGAGCACTGTGCAGAGCTAGTTGTTTGTTAGCTTCCCAAGGAGCTGGAAGCAAAATGCTGTGGGGCCCAACTCGCCCTTTGGAAAGAAGCCTGCACGTTGTGCCTTTCAGCTCTAGGGCAATGTAGCACACCCAGAGCAGAAGTGCTACTTCTGCCAGATCAGGCCTGCAAAGAAATGGCGTTTCACAGGCCTTTGGAAGAGATGTTCCCGGTAGGCTGTAAGAGCACTGTGCAGAGCGAGTTGTTTCTTAGCTTCCCAAAGAGCTGGAAGCAAGATGCTGTGGGTTCCAACTCGCCCTTTGGAAAGAAGCCTGCACGTTGTGCCTTTCAGCTCTAGCGCAAAGTAGCAGACCCTGAGCAGAAGTCCTACTTCAGGCAGATCAGGACTGCAAAGAAACTGCGTTTCACAGGCCTTTGGAAGAGATGTTCCCGGTAGGCTGTAAGAGCACTGTGCAGAGCGAGTTGTTTCTTAGCTTCCCAAAGAGCTGGAAGCAAGATGCTGTGGGGCCCAACTCGCTCTTTGGAAAGAAGCCTGCACGTTGTGCCTTTCAGCTCTAGGGCAATGTAGCACACCCAGAGCAGAAGTCCTACTTCAGCCAGATCAGGCCTGCAAAGAAACTGCGTTTCACAGGCCTTTGGAAGAGATGTTCCCGGTAGGCTGTAAGAGCACTGTGCAGAGCGAGTTGTTTCTTAGCTTCCCAAAGAGCTGGAAGCAAGATGCTGTGGGGCCCAACTCGCCCCTTGGAAAGAAGCCTGCACGTTGTGCCTTTCAGCTCTAGGGCAATGTAGCACACCCAGAGCAGAAGTCCTACTTCAGCCAGATCAGGCCTGCAAAGAAACTGCGTTTCACAGGCCTTTGGAAGAGATGTTCCCGGTACGCTGTAGGAGCACTGTGCAGAGCGAGTTGTTTCTTAGCTTCCCAAAGAGCTGGAAGCAAGATGCTGTGGGGCCAAACTCGCCCTTTGGAAAGAAGCCTGCACGTTGGGCCTTTCACCTCTAGGGCAATGTAGCACACCCAGAGCAGAAGTTCTACTTCAGCCAGATCAGGCCTGCAAAGAAACTGCGTTTCACAGTTCTTTGGAAGAGAAGTTCCCGGTAGGCTGTGAGAGCACTTTGCAGAGCGAGTTGTTTCTTAGCTTCCCAAAGAGCTGGAAGCAAGATGCTGTGGGGCCCAACTAACCCTTTGGAAAGAAGCCTGCACGTTGTGACTTTCAGCTCTAGGGCAAAGTAGCACACCCAGAGCAGAAGTCCTACTTCAGCCAGATCAGGCTTGCAAAGAAACTACGTTTCACAGTTCTTTGGAAGAGATGTTCCCGGTAGGCTGTAAGAGCTCTGAGCAGAGCGAGTTTTTTCTTAGCTTCCCAAAGAGCTGGAAGCAAGATGCTGTGGGGCCCAACTCGCCCTTTGGAAAGAAGCCTGCACGTTGTGCCTTTCAGCTCTAGGGCAATGTAGCACACCCAGAGCAGAAGTCCTTCTTCAGCCAGATCAGGCCTTCAAAGAAACTGCGTTTCACAGGACTTTGGAAGAGATGTTCCCGGTAGCCTGTAAGAGCACTGTGCAGTGCGAGTTGTTTGTTAGCTTCCCAAAGAGCTGGAAGCAAGATGCTGTGGGGCCCAACTCGCCCTTTGGAAAGAAGCCTGGACGTTGCACCTTTCAGCTCTAGGGCAATGTAGCACACCCAGAGCAGAAGTCCTACTTCAGCCAGATCAGGCCTGCAAAGAAACTGCGTTTCACAGGCCTTTGGAAGAGATGTTCCCGGTAGGCTGTAAGAGCACTGTGCAGAGCGAGTTGTTTCTTAGCTTCCCAAAGAGCTGGAAGCAAGATGCTGTGGGGCCCAACTCGCTCTTTGGAAAGAAGCCTGCACGTTGTGCCTTTCAGCTCTAGGGCAATGTAGCACACCCAGAGCAGAAGTCCTACTTCAGCCAGATCAGGCCTGCAAAGAAACTGCATTTCACAGTACTTTGGAAGGGATGTTCCCGGTAGGCTGTAAGAGCACTGTGCAGAGCGAGTTGTTTCTTAGCTTCCCAAAGAGCTGGAAGCAAGATGCTGTGGGGCCCAACTCGCCCTTTGGAAAGAAGCCTGCACGTTGTGCCTTTCAGCTCTAGGGCAATGTAGCACACCCAGAGCAGAAGTCCTAGTTCAGCCAGATCAGGCCTGCAAAGAAACTGCGTTTCACAGGCCTTTGGAAGAGATGTTCCCGGTAGGCTGTAAGAGCACTGTGCAGAGCGAGTTGTTTCTTAGCTTCCCAAAGAGCTGGAAGCAAGATGCTGTGAGGCCAAACTCACCCTTTCCAAAGAAGCCTGCACGTTGTGCCTTTCAGCTCTAGGGCAATGTAGCACACCCAGAGCAGAAGTCCTACTTCAGCCAGATCAGGCCTGCAAAGAAACTGCGTTTCACAGGCCTTTGGAAGAGATGTTCCCGGTAGGCTGTTAGAGCACTGTGCAGAGCGAGTTGTTTCTTAGCTTCCCAAAGAGCTGGAAGCAAGATGCTGTGGGGCCCAACTCGCTCTTTGGAAAGAAGCCTGCACGTTGTGCCTTTCAGCTCTAGGGCAATGTAGCACACCCAGAGCAGAAGTCCTACTTCAGCCAGATCAGGCCTGCAAAGAAACTGCGTTTCACAGACCTTTGGAAGAGATGTTCCTGGTAGGCTGTAAGAGCACTGTGCAGAGCGAGTTGTTTCTTAGCTTCCCAAAGAGCTGGAAGCAAGTGCTGAGGGGCCCAACTCTCCCTTTGGAAAGAAGCCTGCACGTTGTGCCTTTCAGCTCTAGGGCAATGTAGCACACCCAGAGCAGAAGTCCTACTTCAGCCAGATCAGGCCTTCAAAGAAACTTCGTTTCACAGGCCTTTGGAAGAGATGTTCCCGGTAGGCTGTAAGAGCACTGTGCAGAGCGAGTTGTTTCTTAGCTTCCCAAAGTGCTGGAAGCAAGATGCTGTGGGGCCCAACTCACCCTTTGGAAAGATGCCTGCACGTTGTGCCTTTCAGCTCTAGGGCTATGTAGCACACCCAGAGCAGAAGTCCTACTTCAGCCAGATCAGGCCTGCAAAGAAACTGCGTTTCACAGGCCTTTGGAAGAGATGTTCCCAGTAGGCTGTTAGAGCACTGTGCAGAGCGAGTTGTTTCTTAGCTTCCCAAAGAGCTGGAAGCAAGATGCTGTGGGGCCCAACTCGCCCTTTGGAAAGAAGCCTGCACGTTGTGCCTTTCAGCTCTAGGGCACTGTATCACACCCAGACCAGAATTCCTACTTCAGCCAGAACAGGCCTGAAAAGACACTGCGTTTCACAGTCCTTTGGAAGAGATGTTCCCGGTAGGCTGTAAGAGCACTGTGCAGAGCGAGTTGTTTCTTAGCCTCCCAAAGAGCTGGAAGCAAGATGCTGTGGGGCCCAACTCGCCCTTTGGAAAGAAGCCTGCACGTTGTGCCTTTCAGCTCTAGGGCAATGTAGCACACCCATAGCAGAAGTCCTACTTCGGCCAGATCAGGCCTGCAAAGCAACTGGGTTTCACAGGCCTTTGGAAGAGATGTTCCCGGTAGGTTGTAAGAGCACTGTGCAGAGCGAGTTGTTTCTTAGCTTCCCAAAGAGCTGGAAGCAAGATGCTGTGGGGCCCAACTCGCCCCTTGGAAAGAAGCCTGCACGTTGGGCCTTTCAGCTCTAGGGCAATGTAGCACACCCAGAGCAGAAGTCCTACTTCAGCCAGATCAGGCCTGCAAAGAAACTGCCTTTCACAGGCCTTTGGAAGAGATGTTCCCGGTACGCTGTAGGAGCACTGTGCAGAGCGAGTTGTTTCTTAGCTTCCCAAAGAGCTGGAAGCAAGATGCTGTGGGGCCAAACTTGCCCTTTGGAAAGAAGCCTGCACGTTGTGCCTTTCAGCTCTAGGGCAAAGTAGCACACCCAGAGCAGAAGTCCTACTTCAGCCAGATCAGGCCTGCAAAGAAACTGCGTTTCACAGTCCTTTGGAAGAGATGTTCCCGGTACGCTGTAAGAGCACTGTGCAGAGCGAGTTGTTTCTTAGCTTC
>NW_027227753.1:0-59292 GCF_037783145.1 Equus przewalskii | reverse complement strand
CTCCGACCGGTGGTTGTGGCGTACCCGGCAGGTGATTTTGGCGTGTCCGGCAGGTGTTTCTGGCGAGTCGAGCAGGTGGCTCTGGCATGCTCGGCAGGTGCTTCCGGCGTCTCCGGCACTTGGTTCTGGTGTGTCTGAGAGCTGGTTCCGGCATGTCCGGCAGATGATTCCGGAGTGCCCGCCAAGTGGTTCTGGCATACCCGGCTGGTGATTTGGGCATGTCAGGTAGGTGGTTCCGGCAAGTCGAGCAGGTGGCTCCGGCGTGCTCGGCAGGTTGTTCAGACGGGTCTGGCAGGTGTTTTCCGTCTGTTCGGGGTGTGGTTCCAGCATCTCATGCACATGGTTCTGGCACGTCTGAGATGTGGTTCCGGCCGGCCCGACAGGGGTTTCCACAGTGTCCGCCAAGTGGTACTGGCGTAGTTGGCAGGTGATTTTTGCATGACCGGCAGGTGGTTCCAGCAAGCCCGGCAGGTGATTCCGAAGTGTTCCCCAACTGGTTGTGGCGTAGCCGGCAGGTGATTTTTGCGTGTCCGGCAGGTGGTTCTGGCGAGTCGAGCAGGTGGTTCCGGCGTGCTCGGCAGGTGCTTCCGGGGTCATTGGCACGTGGTTCTGGCATATCTGAGAGGTGGTTCCGGCATGCCCGGCAGGTGATTCCGGAGTGTTCGCCAAGTGTTTCCGGCGTAGCCGGCAGGTGATTTTGCACGTCCAGCGGTCGTTCCGGAGGGTCGAGCCGGTGGTTCCGGCGTGTCCGGCAGGTGGTTCCGGTCTGTCCGGCAGGTGGTTCTGTGGTGTCCGGCACGAGGTTCAGTCTGAGAGGCTGTGCCGGCATGCCCCTCACGTGATTCCGGCTTGTCCCCGAAGTGGTGCTGGTGTAGCGGGCAGGTGATTTTGGCGTGTCCGGCAGGTGGTTCAGGCGAGTTGAGCAGGTGGTTGCGACGTGCTCGGCAGGTGCTTCCGGCGTCTCCGGCACGTGTTTCTGGCACATCTGACTGGTGGTTCCGGCATGCCCAAAAGTTGATTCCGGTCTGTCCGGTAGGTGGTTCTGGTGTGCACGGCACGCGGTTCTGGTACGTCTCAGAGGTGGTTGCGTATGCCCAACAGGTGATTCCGAACTGTCTGCCATGTGCTTCTGGCACGTCTGAGAGGTGGTTCCAACATGCCCGGCAGGTCATTTCGGAGAGTCGTTCAAGTGGTTCTGGCGTACCCGGCAGGTGATTTTGGCGTGTCCGGCAGGTGTTTCTGGCGAGTCGAGCAGGTGGCTCCGGCATGCTCGGCAGGTGCTTCCGGCGTCTCCGGCACTTGGTTCTGGTGTGTCTGAGAGCTGGTTCCAGCATGTCCGGCAGATGATTCCGGAGTGTCCGCCAAGTGGTTCTGGCATACCCAGCAGGTGATTTTGGCGTGTCAGGGAGGTGGTACCGGTGAGTCGAGCAGGTGGTTCCGGCGTGCTCAGCAGGTGGTTCAGGCGGTTCTGGCAGGTGGTATCCGTCTGTTCGGGGTGTGGTTCCAGCATCTCATGAAGACGTTTCTGGCACGTCTGAGATGTGGTTCCAGCCGGCCCGACAGGTGTTTCCGCAGTGTCCGCCAAGCGGTTCTGGCGTAGTTGTCAGGTGATTTTGGCATGACTGGCAGGTGGTTCCAGCAAGCCTGGCAGGTGATTCCAAAGTGTTCATCAACTGGTTGTGGCGTAGCCGGCAGGTGATTTTTGCGTGATCGGCAGGTGGTTCTGGCGAGTCGAGCAGGTGGTTCGGCGTGCTCAGCTGGTGCTTCCGAGGTCATTGGCACGGGGTTCTGGCATGTCTGAGAGGTGGTTCCTGCATGCCCGGCAAGTGATTCCGGAGTGTTCGCCAAGTGGTTCTGGCATAGTCGGCAGGTGATTTTGGCATGTCCGGCAGGTGGTTCAGGCGAGTTGAGCAGGTGGTTCCAACGTGCTTGGCAGGTGCTTCCGGCGTCTCCGGCACGTGTTTCTGGCACATCTGACAGGTGGTTCCGGCATGCCCGAAAGGTGATTCCGGTCTGTCCGGTAGGTGGTTCCAGCCTGCACGGCATGTGGTTCTGGTACGTCTCAGAGGTGGTTGCGCATGCCCAACAGGTGATTCCGGACTGTCCGCCACATGGTTCTGGCACGTCTGAGAGGTGGTTCCGGCATGCCCGGCAGGTCATCCCAGAGAGTCCTCCAAGTGGTTCTGGCAGAACACGCAGGTGATTTTGGCGTGTCTGGCAGGTTGTTCCGTTGTGCTTGGCAGGTGGTTCAGGCTTGGCCGGCAGGTGGTTCCAGACTGTCCAGGACGTGTTTCCAGCTTCTCCGGCAGGTGGTTCTGGAACGTCTGAGATGTGGTTCCGCCATGGCTGACAGGTGATTCCCGACCGACCACAGGTGGTTCTGGCATAGCCAGCAGTTGATATTGGCCTGTCCGGCAGGTGGTTCCAGCGAGTCGAACAGGTGGCTCCGGCGTGCTTGGCAGGTGGTTCCGGTCTGTCCGGTATGTGATTACGGCGTGTCCGGCACGTGCTTCCGGCACGTCTGAGAGGTGGTTCCGGCATGCGCGACAGGTGATTTCGGAGTGTCCGCCAGGTGGTTCTGGCGTACCCGGCAGGTGATTTTGGCGTGTACGGCAGGTGTTTCTGGCGAGTCGAGCAGGTGCCTCCGGCATGCTCGGCAGGTGCTTCCGGCGTCTCCGGCACGTGGTTCTGGTGTCTCTGAGAGCTGGTTCCGGCATGTCCGGCAGATGATTCCGGAGTGCCCGCCAAGTGGTTCTGGAATACCTGGCTGGTGATTTGGGCATGTCAGGTAGGTGGTTCCGGCGAGTCAAGCAGGTGGCTCCGGCGTGCTCGGCAGGTTGTTCAGACCGGTCTGGCAGGTGTTTTCCGTCTGTTCGGGGTGTGGTTCCAGCATCTCATGCACATGGTTGTGGCACCTCTGAGATGTGGTTCCGGCCGGCCCGACAGGGGTTTCCACAGTGTCCGCCAAGTGGTACTGGCGTAATTGGCAGGTGATTTTGGCATGACCGGCAGGTGGTTCCAGCAAGCCCGGCAGGTGATTCCGAAGTGTTCCCCAACTGGTTGTGGCGTAGCCGGCAGGTGATTTTTGCGTGTCCGGCAGGTGGTTCTGGCGAGTCGAGCAGGTGGTTGCGGCGTGCCTGGCAGGTGCTTCCGGGGTCATTGGCACGTGGTTCTGGCGTATCTGAGAGGTGGTTCCGGCATGCCCGGCAGGTGATTCCGGAGTGTTCGCCAAGTGTTTCCGGCGTAGCCGGCAGGTGAATTGAATGTCCAGCGGTCGTTCCGGAGGGTCGAGCCGGTGGTTCCGGCGTGTCCGGCAGGTGGTTCCGGTCTGTCCGGCAGGTGGTTCTGTGGTGTCCGGCACGAGGTTCAGTCTGAGAGGCTGTGCCGGCATGCCCCTCTCGTGATTCCGGCTTGTCCCCGAAGTGGTGCTGGTGTAGCGGGCAGGTGATTTTGGCGTGTCCGGCAGGTGGTTCAGGCGAGTTGAGCAGGTTGTTGCGACGTGCTCGGCAGGTGCTTCCGGCGTCTCCGGCACGTGATTCTGGCACATCTGACTGGTGGTTCCGGCATGCCCAAAAGTTGATTCCGGTCTGTCCGGTAGGTGGTTCCGGCATGCACGGCACGCGGTGCTGGTACGTCTCAGAGGTGGTTGCGTATGCCCAACAGGTGATTCCGGACTGTCTGCCACGTGCTTCTGGCATGTCTGAGAGGTGGTTCCAACATGCCCGGGAGGTCATTTCGGAGAGTCGTCCAAGTGGTTCTGGCGTAGCCCGCAGGTGATTTCGGCGTGTCCGGCAAGTGGTTCCGCCGTGCTCGGCAGGTGGTTCAGGCATGGCCGTCACTTGGTTCCAGTCTGTCCAGGACGTGTTTCCAGCTTCTCCGGCAGGTGGTTCTGGTACATCTGAGAGGTGGTTCCGCCATGGCTGGCAGGTGATTCCGGACCGTCCCCCAGGTGGTTCTGGCATAGCCAGCAGTTGATATTGGCCTGTCCGGCAGGTGGTTCCAGCGAGTCGAACAGGTGTCTCCGGCGTTCTTGGCAGGCTGTTCCGGTCTGTCCGGTAGGTGTTTCCGGCATGTCTGGCACGTGCTTCCGGCACGTCTGAGAGGTGGTTTCGGCATGCGCGGCAGGTGATTCCGTAGTGTCCGCCAGGTGGTTCTGGAATACCCGGCAGGTGATTTTGGCGTGTCCGGCAGGTGTTTCTGGCGAGTCGAGCAGGTGGCTCCGGCATGCTCGGCAGGTGCTTCCGGCGTCTCCGGCACTTGGTTCTGGTGTGTCTGAGAGCTGGTTCCGGCATGTCTGGCAGATGATTCCGCAGTGTCCGCCAAGTGGTTCTGGCATACCCAGCAGGTGATTTTGGCGTGTCAGGGAGGTGGTACCGGTGAGTCGAGCAGGTGGTTCCGGCGTGCTCAGCAGGTGGTTCAGGCGGTTCTGGCAGGTGGTATCCGTCTGTTCGGGGTGTGGTTCCAGCATCTCATGAACACGTTTCTGGCACGTCTGAGATGTGGTTCCAGCCGGCCCGACAGGTGTTTCCGCAGTGTCCGCCAAGCGGTTCTGGCGTAGTTGGCAGGTGATTTTGGCATGACTGGCAGGTGGTTCCAGCAAGCCTGGCAGGTGATTCCAAAGTGTTCACCAACTGGTTGTGGCGTAGCCGGCAGGTGATTTTTGCGTGATCGGCAGGTGGTTCTGGCGAGTCGAGCAGGTGGTTCCGGCGTGCTCGGCTGGTGCTTCCGGGGTCATTGGCACGGGGTTCTGGCATGTCTGAGAGGTGGTTCCTGCATGCCCGGCAAGTGATTCCGGAGTGTTCGCCAAGTGGTTCTGGCATAGTCGGCAGGTGATTTTGGCATGTCCGGCAGGTGGTTCAGGCGAGTTGAGCAGGTGGTTCCAACGTGCTTGGCAGGTGCTTCCGGCGTCTCCGGCACGTGTTTCTGGCACATCTGACAGGTGGTTCCGGCATGCCCGAAAGGTGATTCCGGTCTGTCCGGTAGGTGGTTCCAGCCTGCACGGCATGTGGTTCTGGTACGTCTCAGAGGTGGTTGCGCATGCCCAACAGGTCATTCCGGACTGTCCGCCACATGGTTCTGGCACGTCTGAGAGGTGGTTCCGGCATGCCCGGCAGGTCATCCCAGAGAGTCCTCCAAGTGGTTCTGGCAGAACACGCAGGTGATTTTGGCGTGTCTGGCAGGTTGTTCCGTTGTGCTTGGCAGGTGGTTCAGGCTTGGCCGGCAGGTGGTTCCAGACTGTCCAGGACGTGTTTCCAGCTTCTCCGGCAGGTGGTTCTGGTACGTCCGAGAGGTGGTTCCGCCATGGCTGGCAGGCGATTCCGGACCGTCCCCCAGGTGGTTCTGGCATAGCCAGCAGTTGATATTGGCCTGTCCGGCAGGTGGTTCCAGCGAGTCGAACAGGTGGCTCCGGCGTGCTCGGCAGGTGGTTCCGGTCTGTCCGGTAGGTGATTCCGGCGTTTCCGGCACGTGCTTCTGGCACGTCTGAGAGGTGGTTCCGACATGCACGACAGGTGATTTCGGAGTGTCCGCCAGGTGGTTCTGGCGTACCCGGCAGGTGATTTTGGCGTGTCCGGCAGGTGTTTCTGGCGAGTCGAGCAGGTGGCTCCGGCATGCTCGGCAGGTGCTTCCGGCGTCTCCGGCACGTGGTTCTGGTGTGTCTGATAGCTGATTCCGGCATGTCCGGCAGATGATTCCGGAGTGTCCGCCAAGTGGTTCTGGCATACCCGGCTGGTGATTTGGGCATGTCAGGTAGGTGGTTCCGGCGAGTCGAGCAGGTGTTTCCGGCGTGCTCGGCAGGTTGTTCAGACGGGTCTGGCAGGTGTTTTCCGTCTGTTCGGGGTGTGGTTCCAGCATCTCATGCACGCGGTTCTGGCACGTCTGAGATGTGGTTCCGGCCGGCCCGACAGGTGTTTCCACAGTGTCCGCCAAGTGGTACTGGCGTAGTTGGCAGGTGATTTTGGCATGACCGGCAGGTGGTTCCAGCAAGCCCGGCAGGTGATTCCGAAGTGTTCCCCAACTGGTTGTGGCGTAGCCGGCAGGTGATTTTTGCGTGTCCGGCAGGTGGTTCTGGCGAGTCGAGCAGGTGGTTCCGGCGTGCTCGGCAGGTGCTTCCGGGGTCATTGACACGTGGTTCTGACATATCTGAGAGGTGGTTCCGGCATGCCCGGCAGGTGATTCCGGAGTGTTCGCCAAGTGTTTCCGGCGTGGCCGGCAGGTGATTTTGCATGTCCAGCGGTCGTTCCGGCGGGTCGAGCCGGTGGTTCAGGCGTGTCCGGCAGGTGGTTCCGGTCTGTCCGGCAGGCGGTTCTGTGGTGTCCGGCACGAGGTTCAGTCTGAGAGGCTGTGCCGGCATGCCCCTCTCGTGATTCCGGCTTGTCCCCGAAGTGGTGCTGGTGTAGCGGGCAGGTGATTTTGGCGTGTACGGCAGGTGGTTCAGGCGAGTTGAGCAGGTGGTTGCGACGTGCTCGGCAGGTGCTTCCGGCGTCTCCGGCACGTGTTTCTGGCACATCTGACTGGTGGTTCCGGCATGCCCAAAAGTTGATTCCGGTCTGTCCGGTAGGTGGTTCCGGCATGCACGGCACGTGGTTCTGTTACGTCTCAGAGGTGGTTGCGTATGCCCAACAGGTGATTCCGGACTGTCCGCCATGTGCTTCTGGCACGTCTGAGAGGTGGTTCCAACATGCCCGGCAGGTCATTTCGGAGAGTCGTCCAAGTGATTCTGGCGTAGCCCGCAGGTGATTTTGGCATGTCCGGCAGGTGGTTCCGCCGTGCTCGGCAGGTGGTTCAGGCATGGCCGTCACGTGGTTCCAGTCTGTCCAGGACGTGTTTCCAGCTTCTCCGGCAGGTGGTTCTGGTACGTCTGAGAGGTGGTTCCGCCATGGCTGGCAGGTGATCCCGGACCGTCCCCCAGGTGGTTCTGGCATAGCCAGCAGTTGATATTGGCCTGTCCGGCAGGTGGTTCCAGCGAGTCGAAAAGGTGGCTCCGGCGTTCTTGGCAGGTGGTTCCGGTCTGTCCGGTAGGTGTTTCCGGCGTGTCTGGCACGTGCTTCCGGCACGTCTGAGAGGTGGTTCCGGCAGGCGCGACAGGTGATTCCGGAGTCTCCGCCCGGTGGTTCTGGCGTACCCGGCAGGTGATTTTGGCGTGTCCGGCAGGTGTTTCTGGCGAGTCGAGCAGGTGGCTCCGGGATGCTCGGCAGGTGCTTCCGGCGTCTCCGGCACCTGGTTCTGGTGTGTCTGAGAGCTGGTTCCGGCATGTCCGGCAGATGATTCCGGAGTGTCCGCCAAGTGGTTCTGGCATACCCAGCAGGTGATTTTGGCGTGTCAGGGAGGTGGTACCGGTGAGTCGAGCAGGTGGTTCCGGCGTGCTCAGCAGGTGGTTCAGGCGGTTCTGGCAGGTGGTATCCGTCTGTTCGGGGTGTGGTTATAGCATCTCATGAACACGTTTCTGGCACGTCTGAGATGTGGTTCCAGCCGGCCCGACAGGTGTTTCCGCAGTGTCCGCCAAGCGGTTCTGGCGTAGTTGGCAGGTGATTTTGGCATGACTGGCAGGTGGTTCCAGCAAGCCTTGCAGGTGATTCCAAAGTGTTCACCAACTGGTTGTGGCGTAGCCGGCAGGTGATTTTTGCGTGATCGGCAGGTGGTTCTGGCGAGTCGAGCAGGTGGTTCCGGCGTGCTCGGCTGGTGCTTCCGGGGTCATTGGCACGGGGTTCTGGCATGTCTGAGAGGTGGTTCCTGCATGCCCGGCAAGTGATTCCGGAGTGTTCGCCAAGTGGTTCTGGCATAGTCGGCAGGTGATTTTGGCATGTCCGGCAGGTGTTTCAGGCGCGTTGAGCAGGTGGTTCCAACGTGCTTGGCAGGTGCTTCCGGCGTCTCCGGCACGTGTTTCTGGCACATCTGACAGGTGGTTCCGGCATGCCCGAAAGGTGATTCCGGTCTGTCCGGTAGGTGGTTCCAGCCCGCACGGCATGTGGTTCTGGTACGTCTCAGAGTTGGTTGCGCATGCCCAACAGTTCATTCCGGACTGTCCGCCACATGGTTCTGGCACGTCTGAGAGGTGGTTCCGGCATGCCCGGCAGGTCATCCCAGAGAGTCCTCCAAGTGGTTCTGGCAGAACACGCAGGTGATTTTGGCGTGTCTGGCAGGTTGTTCCGTTGTGCTTGGCAGGTGGTTCAGGCTTGGCCGGCAGGTGGTTCCAGACTGTCCAGGACGTGTTTCCAGCTTCTCCGGCAGGTGGTTCTGGTACGTCTGAGAGGTGGTTCCGCCATGGCTGGCAGGTGATTCCGGACCTTACCCGAGGTGGTTCTGGCATAGCCAGCAGTTGATATTGGCCTGTCCGGCAGGTGGTTCCAGCGAGTCGAACAGGTGGCTCCGGCGTGCTCGGCAGGTGGTTCCGGTCTGTCCGGTAGGTGATTCCGGCGTGTCCGGCACGTGCTTCCGGCACGTCTGAGAGGTGGTTCCGGCATGCGCGACAGGTGATTTCGGAGTGTCCGCCAGGTGGTTCTGGCGTACCCGGCAGGTGATTTTGGCGTGTCCGGCAGGTGTTTCTGGCGAGTCGAGCAGGTGGCTACCGCATGCTCGGCAGGTGCTTCCGGCGTCTCCGGCACGTGGCTCTGGTGTGTCTGAGAGCTGGTTCTGGCATGTCCGGCAGATGATTCCGGAGTGTCCGCCAAGTGGTTCTGTCATACCCGGCTTTTGATTTGGGCATGTCAGGTAGGTGGCTCTGGCGTGCTCGGCAGGTTGTTCAGACGGGTCTGGCAGGTGTTTTCCGTCTGTTCGGGGTGTGGTTCCAGCATCTCATGCACATGGTTCTGGCACGTCTGAGATGTGGTTCTGGCCTTCCCGACAGGTGTTTCCACAGTGTCCGCCAAGTGGTACTGGCGTAATTGGCAGGTGATTTTGGCATGACCGGCAGGTGGTTCCAGCAAGTCCGCCAGGTGATTCCGAAGTGTTCCCCAACTGGTTGTGGCGTAGCCGGCAGGTGATTTTTGCGTGTCCGGCAGGTGGTTCTGGCGAGTCGAGCAGGTGGTTCCGGCGTGCTCGGCAGGTGCTTCCGGGGTCATTGGCACGTGGTTCTGGCATATCTGAGAGGTGGTTCCGGCATGCCCGGCAGGTGATTCCGGAGTGTTCGCCAAGTGTTTCCGGCGTAGCCGGCAGGTGATTTTGCATGTCCAGCGGTCGTTCCGGCGGGTCGAGCCGTTGGTTCCGGCGTGTCCGGCAGGTGGTTCCGGTCTGTCCGGCAGGTGGTTCTGTGGTGTCCGGCACGAGGTTCAGTCTGAGAGGCTGTGCCGGCATGCCCCTCACGTGATTCCGGCTTGTCCCCGAAGTGGTGCTGGTGTAGCGGGCAGGTGATTTTGGCGTGTCCGGCAGGTGGTTCAGGCGAGTTGAGCAGGTGGTTGCGACGTGCTCGGCAGGTGCTTCCGGCGTCTCCGGCACGTGTTTCTGGCACATCTGACTGGTGGTTCCGGCATGCCCAAAAGTTGATTCCGGTCTGTCCGGTAGGTGGTTCCGGCGTGCACGGACGCGGTTCTGGTACATCTCAGAGGTGGTTGCGTATGCCCAACAGGTGATTCTGGACTGTCCGCCACGTGCTTCTGGCACGTCTGAGAGGTGGTTCCAACATGCCCGGCAGGTCATTTCGGAGAGTCGTCCAAGTGGTTCTGGCGTAGCCCGCAGGTGATTTCGGCGTGTCCGGCAGGTGGTTCCGCCGTGCTCGGCAGGTGGTTCAGGCATGGCCGTCACGTGGTTCCAGTCTGTCCAGGACGTGTTTCCAGCTTCTCCGGCAGGTGGTTCTGGTACATCTGAGAGGTGGTTCCGCCATGGCTGGCAGGTGATTCCGGACCGTCCCCCAGGTGGTTCTGGCATAGCCAGCAGTTGATATTGGCCTGTCCGGCAGGTGGTTCCAGCGAGTCGAACAGGTGGCTCTGGCGTGCTCGGCAGGTGGTTCCGGTCTGTCCGGTAGGTGATTCCGGCGTGTACGGCACGTGCTTCCGGCACGTCTGAGAGGTGGTTCCGGCATGCGCGACAGGTGGTTTCAGAGTGTCCGCCAGGTGGTTCTGGCGTACCCGGCAGGTGATTTTGGTGTGTCCGGCAGGTGTTTCTGGCGAGTCGAGCAGGTTGCTCCGGGATGCTCGGCAGGTGCTTCCGGCGTCTCCGGCACCTGGTTCTGGTGTGTCTGAGAGCTGGTTCCGTCATGTCCGGCAGATGATTCCGGAGTGTCCGCCAAGTGGTTCTGGCATACCCAGCAGGTGATTTTGGCGTGTCAGGGAGGTGGTACCGGTGAGTCGAGCAGGTGGTTCCGGCGTGCTCAGCAGGTGGTTCAGGCGGTTCTGGCAGGTGGTATCCGTCTGTTCGGGGTGTGGTTCCAGCATCTCATGAAGACGTTTCTGGCACGTCTGAGATGTGGTTCCAGCCGGCCCGACAGGTGTTTCCGCAGTGTCCGCCAAGCGGTTCTGGCGTAGTTGGCAGGTGATTTTGGCATGACTGGCAGGTGGTTCCAGCAAGCCTGGCAGGTGATTCCAAAGTGTTCACCAACTGGTTGTGGCGTAGCCGGCAGGTGATTTTTGCGTGATCGGCAGGTGGTTCTGGCGAGTCGAGCAGGTGGTTCCGGCGTGCTCGGCTGGTGCTTCCGGGGTCATTGGCACGGGGTTCTGGCATGTCTGAGAGGTGGTTCCTGCATGCCCGGCAAGTGATTCCGGAGTGTTCGCCAAGTGGTTCTGGCATAGTCGGCAGGTGATTTTGGCATGTCCGGCAGGTGGTTCAGGCGCGTTGAGCAGGTGGTTCCAACGTGCTTGGCAGGTGCTTCCGGCGTCTCCGGCACGTGTTTCTGGCACATCTGACAGGTGGTTCCGGCATGCCCGAAAGGTGATTCCGGTCTGTCCGGTAGGTGGTTCCAGCCTGCACGGCATGTGGTTCTGGTACGTCTCAGAGGTGGTTGCGCATGCCCAACAGGTCATTCCGGACTGTCCGCCACATTGTTCTGGCACGTCTGAGAGGTGGTTCCGGCATGCCCGGCAGGTCATCCCAGAGAGTCCTCCAAGTGGTTCTGGCAGAACACGCAGGTGATTTTGGCGTGTCTGGCAGGTTGTTCCGTTGTGCTTGGCAGGTGGTTCAGGCTTGGCCGGCAGGTGGTTCCAGACTGTCCAGGACGTGTTTCCAGCTTCTCCGGCAGGTGGTTCTGGAACGTCTGAGAGGTGGTTCCGCCATGGCTGACAGGTGATTCCCGACCGACCGCAGGTGGTTCTGGCATAGCCAGCAGTTGATATTGGCCTGTCCGGCAGGTGGTTCCAGCGAGTCGAACAGGTGGCTCCGGCGTGCTTGGTAGGTGGTTCCGGTCTGTCCGGTAGGTGATTCCGGCGTGTCCGGCACGTGCTTCCGGCACGTCTGAGATGTGGTTCCGGCATGCGCGACAGGTGATTTCGGAGTGTCCGCCAGGTGGTTCTGGCATACCCGGCAGGTGATTTTGGCGTGTACGGCAGGTGTTTCTGGCGAGTCGAGCAGGTGCCTCCGGCATGCCCGGCAGGTGCTTCCGGCGTCTCCGGCACGTGGTTCTGGTGTCTCTGAGAGCTGGTTCCGGCATGTCCGGCAGATGATTCCGGAGTGCCCACCAAGTGGTTCTGGAATACCCGGCTGGTGATTTGGGCATGTCAGGTAGGTGGTTCCGGCGAGTCAAGCAGGTGGCTCCGGCGTGCTCGGCAGGTTGTTCAGACCGGTCTGGCAGGTGTTTTCCGTCTGTTCGGGGTGTGGTTCCAGCATCTCATGCACATGGTTGTGGCACCTCTGAGATGTGGTTCCGGCCAGCCCGACAGGTGTTTCCACAGTGTCCGCCAAGTGGTACTGGCGTAATTGGCAGGTGATTTTGGCATGACCGGCAGGTGGTTCCAGCAAGCCCGGCAGGTGATTCCGAAGTGTTCCCCAACTGGTTGTGGCGTAGCCGGCAGGTGATTTTTGCGTGTCCGGCAGGTGGTTCTGGCGAGTCGAGCAGGTGGTTGCGGCGTGCCTGGCAGGTGCTTTCGGGGTCATTGGCACGTGGTTCTGGCGTATCTGAGAGGTGGTTCCGGCCTGCCCGGCAGGTGATTCCGGAGTGTTCGCCAAGTGTTTCCGGCGTAGCAGGCAGGTGAATTGAATGTCCAGCGGTCGTTCCGGAGGGTCGAGCCGGTGGTTCCGGCGTGTCCGGCAGGTGGTTCCGGTCTGTCCGGCAGGTGGTTCTGTGGTGTCCGGCACGAGGTTCAGTCTGAGAGGCTGTGCCGGCATGCCCCTCACGTGATTCCAGCTTGTCCCCGAAGTGGTGCTGGTGTGGCGGGCAGGTGATTTTGGCGTGTCCGGCAGGTGGTTCAGGCGAGTTGAGCAGGTGGTTGCGACGTGCTCGGCAGGTGCTTCCGGCGTCTCCGGCACGTGATTCTTGCACATCTGACTGGTGGTTCCGGCATGCCCAAAAGTTGATTCCGGTCTGTCCGGTAGGTGGTTCCGGCATGCACAGCACGCGGTTCTGGTACGTCTCAGAGGTGGTTGCGTATGCCCAACAGGTGATTCCGGACTGTCTGCCACGTGCTTCTGGCATGTCTGAGAGGTGGTTCCAACATGCCCGGGAGGTCATTTCGGAGAGTCGTCCAAGTGGTTCTGGCGTAGCCCGCAGGTGATTTCGGCGTGTCCGGCAAGTGGTTCCGCCGTGCTCGGCAGGTGGTTCAGGCATGGCCGTCACGTGGTTCCAGTCTGTCCAGGACGTGTTTCCAGCTTCTCCGGCAGGTGGTTCTGGTACATCTGAGAGGTGGTTCCGCCATGGCTGGCAGGTGATTCCGGACCGTCCCCCAGCTGGTTCTGGCATAGCCAGCAGTTGATATTGGCCTGTCTGGCAGGTGGTTCCAGCGAGTCGAACAGGTGTCTCCGGCGTTTTGGCAGGTTGTTCCGGTCTGTCCGGTAGGTGTTTCCGGCATGTCTGGCACGTGCTTCCGGCACGTCTGAGAGGTGGTTCCGGCATGCGCGGCAGGTGATTCCGTAGTGTCCGCCAGGTGGTTCTGGAATACCCGGCAGGTGATTTTGGCGTGTCCGGCAGGTGTTTCTGGCGAGTCGAGCAGGTGGCTCCGGCATGCTCGGCAGGTGCTTCCGGCGTCTCCGGCACTTGGTTCTGGTGTGTCTGAGAGCTGGTTCCGGCATGTCTGGCAGATGATTCCGCAGTGTCCGCCAAGTGGTTCTGGCATACCCAGCAGGTGATTTTGGCGTGTCAGGGAGGTGGTACCGGTGAGTCGAGCAGGTGGTTCTGGCGTGCTCAGCAGGTGGTTCAGGCGGTTCTGGCAGGTGGTATCCGTCTGTTCGGGGTGTGGTTCCAGCATCTCATGAACACGTTTCTGGCACGTCTGAGATGTGGTTCCAGCCGGCCCGACAGGTGTTTCCGCAGTGTCCGCCAAGCGGTTCTGGCATAGTTGGCAGGTGATTTTGGCATGACTGGCAGGTGGTTCCAGCAAGCCTGGCAGGTGATTCCAAAGTGTTCACCAACTGGTTGTGGCGTAGCCGGCAGGTGATTTTTGCGTGATCGGCAGGTGGTTCTGGCAAGTCAAGCAGGTGGATCCGGCGTGCTCGGCTGGTGCTTCCGGGGTCATTGGCACGGGGTTCTGTCATGTCTGAGAGGTGGTTCCTGCATGCCCGGCAAGTGATTCCGGAGTGTTCGCCAAGTGGTTCTGGCATAGTCGGCAGGTGATTTTGGCATGTCCGGCAGGTGTTTCAGGCGCGTTGAGCAGGTGGTTCCAACGTGCTTGGCAGGTGCTTCCGGCGTCTCCGGCACGTGTTTCTGGCACATCTGACAGGTGGTTCCGGCATGCCCGAAAGGTGATTCCGGTCTGTCCGGTATGTGGTTCCAGCCTGCACGGCATGTGGTTCTGGTACGTCTCAGAGGTGGTTGCGCATGCCCAACAGTTCATTCCGGACTGTCCGCCACATGGTTCTGGCACGTCTGAGAGGTGGTTCCGGCATGCCCGGCAGGTCATCCCAGAGAGTCCTCCAAGTGGTTCTGGCAGAACACGCAGGTGATTTTGGCGTGTCTGGCAGGTTGTTCCGTTGTGCTTGGCAGGTGGTTCAGGCTTGGCCGGCAGGTGGTTCCAGACTGTCCAGGACGTGTTTCCAGCTTCTCCGGCAGGTGGTTCTGGTACGTCTGAGAGGTGGTTCCGCCATGGCTGGCAGGTGATTCCGGACCTTACCCGAGGTGGTTCTGGAATAGCCAGCAGTTGATATTGGCCTGTCCGGCAGGTGGTTCCAGCGAGTCGAACAGGTGGCTCCGGCGTGCTCGGCAGGTGGTTCCGGTCTGTCCGGTAGGTGATTCCGGCGTGTCCGGCACGTGCTTCCGGCACGTCTGAGAGGTGGTTCCGGCATGCGCGACAGGTGATTTCGGAGTGTCCGCCAGGTGGTTCTGGCGTACCCGGCAGGTGATTTTGGCGTGTCCGGCAGGTGTTTCTGGCGAGTCGAGCAGGTGGCTACCGCATGCTCGGCAGGTGCTTCCGGCGTCTCCGGCACGTGGCTCTGGTGTGTCTGAGAGCTGGTTCTGGCATGTCCGGCAGATGATTCCGGAGTGTCCGCCAAGTGGTTCTGTCATACCCGGCTTTTGATTTGGGCATGTCAGGTAGGTGGCTCTGGCGTGCTCGGCAGGTTGTTCAGACGGGTCTGGCAGGTGTTTTCCGTCTGTTCGGGGTGTGGTTCCGGCATCTCATGCACATGGTTCTGGCACGTCTGAGATGTGGTTCCGGCCGGCCCGACAGGTGTTTCCACAGTGTCCGCCAAGTGGTACTGGCGTAGTTGGCAGGTGATTTTGGCATGACTGGCAGGTGGTTCCGGCAAGCCCGGCAGGTGATTCCGAAGTGTTCCCCAACTGGTTGTGGCGTAGCCGGCAGGTGATTTTTGCGTGTCCGGCAGGTGGTTCTGGCGAGTCGAGCAGGTGGTTCCGGCGTGCTCGGCAGGTGCTTCCGGGGTCATTGGCACGTGGTTCTGGCATATCTGAGAGGTGGTTCCGGCATGCCCGGCAGGTGATTCCGGAGTGTTCGCCAAGTGTGTCCGGCGTAGCCGGCAGGTGATTTTGCATGTCCAGCGGTCGTTCCGGCGGGTCGAGCCGGTGGTTCCGGCGTGTCCGGCAGGTGGTTCCGGTCTGTCCGGCAGGTGGTTCTGTGGTGTCCGGCACGAGGTTCAGTCTGAGAGGCTGTGCCGGCATGCCCCTCACGTGATTCCGGCTTGTCCCCGAAGTGGTGCTGGTGTAGCGGGCAGGTGATTTTGGCGTGTCCGGCAGGTGGTTCAGGCGAGTTGAGCAGGTGGTTGCGACGTGCTCGGCAGGTGCTTCCGGCGTCTCCGGCACGTGTTTCTGGCACATCTGACTGGTGGTTCCGGCATGCCCAAAAGTTGATTCCGGTCTGTCCGGTAGGTGGTTCCGGCGTGCACGGACGCGGTTCTGGTCCGTCTCAGAGGTGGTTGCGTATGCCCAACAGGTGATTCTGGACTGTCCGCCACGTGCTTCTGGCACGTCTGAGAGGTGGTTCCAACATGCCCGGCAGGTCATTTCGGAGAGTCGTCCAAGTGGTTCTGGCGTAGCCCGCAGGTGATTTCGGCGTGTCCGGCAGGTGGTTCCGCCGTGCTCGGCAGGTGGTTCAGGCATGGCCGTCACGTGGTTCCAGTCTGTCCAGGACGTGTTTCCAGCTTCTCCGGCAGGTGGTTCTGGTACATCTGAGAGGTGGTTCCGCCATTGCTGGCAGGTGATTCCGGACCGTCCCCCAGGTGGTTCTGGCATAGCCAGCAGTTGATATTGGCCTGTCCGGCAGGTGGTTCCAGCGAGTCGAACAGGTGGCTCTTTCGTGCTCGGCAGGTGGTTCCGGTCTGTCCGGTAGGTGATTCCGGCGTGTCCGGCACGTGCTTCCGGCACGTCTGAAAGGTGGTTCCGGCATGCGCGACAGGTGGTTTCGGAGTGTCCGCCAGGTGGTTCTGGCGTACCCGGCAGGTGATTTTGGTGTGTCCGGCAGGTGTTTCTGGCGAGTCGAGCAGGTGGCTCCGGGATGCTCGGCAGGTGCTTCCGGCGTCTCCGGCACGTGGTTCTGGTGTGTCTGAGAGCTGGTTCCGGCATGTCCGGCAGATGATTCCGGAGTGTCCGCCAAGTGGTTCTGGCATACCCAGCAGGTGATTTTGGCGTGTCAGGGAGGTGGTACCGGTGAGTCGAGCAGGTGGTTCCGGCGTGCTCAGCAGGTGGTTCAGGCGGTTCTGGCAGGTGGTATCCGTCTGTTCGGGGTGTGGTTCCAGCATCTCATGAACACGTTTCTGGCACGTCTGAGATGTGGTTCCAGCCGGCCCGACAGGTGTTTCCGCAGTGTCCGCCAAGCGGTTCTGGCGTAGTTGGCAGGTGATTTTGGCATGACTGGCAGGTGGTTCCAGCAAGCCTGGCAGGTGATTCCAAACTGTTCACCAACTGGTTGTGGCGTAGCCGGCAGGTGATTTTTGCGTGATCGGCAGGTGGTTCCGGCGAGTCGAGCAGGTGGTTCCGGCATGCTTGGCTGGTGCTTCCGGGGTCATTGGCACGGGGTTCTGGCATGTCTGAGAGGTGGTTCCTGCATGCCCGGCAAGTGATTCCGGAGTGTTCGCCAAGTGGTTCTGGCATAGTCGGCAGGTGATTTTGGCATGTCTGGCAGGTGGTTCAGGCGCGTTGAGCAGGTGGTTCCAACGTGCTTGGCAGGTGCTTCCGGCGTCTCCGGCACGTGTTTCTGGCACATCTGACAGGTGGTCCCGGCATGCCCGAAAGGTGATTCCGGTCTGTCCGGTAGGTGGTTGCAGCCTGCACGGCATGTGGTTCTGGTACGTCTCAGAGGTGGTTGCGCATGCCCAACAGGTGATTCCGGACTGTCCGCCACATGGTTCTGGCACGTCTGAGAGGTGGTTCCGGCATGCCCGGCAGGTCATCCCAGAGAGTCCTCCAAGTGGTTCTGGCAGAACACGCAGGTGATTTTGGCGTGTCTGGCAGGTTGTTCCGTTGTGCTTGGCAGGTGGTTCAGGCTTGGCCGGCAGGTGGTTAAAGACTGTCCAGGACGTGTTTCCAGCTTCTCCGGCAGGTGGTTCTGGTACGTCCGAGAGGTGGTTCCGCCATGGCTGGCAGGCGATTCCGGACCGTCCCCCAGGTGGTTCTGGCATAGCCAGCAGTTGATATTGGCCCGTCCGGCAGGTGGTTCCAGCGAGTCGAACAGGTGGCTCCGGCGTGCTCGGCAGGTGGTTCCGGTCTGTCCGGTAGGTGATTCCGGCGTGTCCGGCACGTGCTTCCGGCACGTCTGAGAGGTGGTTCCGGCATGCGCGACAGGTGGTTTCGGAGTGTCCGCCAGGTGGTTTTGGCGTAGCCGGCAGGTGATTTTGGCGTGTCCGGCAGGTGTTTCTGGCGAGTCGAGCAGGTGGCTCCGGCATGCTCGGCAGGTGCTTCCGGCGTCTCCGGCACGTGGTTCTGGTGTGTCTGATAGCTGGTTCCGGCATGTCCGGCAGATGATTCCGGAGTGTCCGCCAAGTGGTTCTGGCATACCCGGCTTTTGATTTGGGCATGTCAGGTAGGTGGCTCTGGCGTGCTCGGCAGGTTGTTCAGACGGGTCTGGCAGGTGTTTTCCGTCTGTTCGGGGTGTGGTTCCAGCATCTCATGCACATGGTTCTGGCACGTCTGAGATGTGGTTCCGGCCGGCCCGACAGGTGTTTCCACAGTGTCCGCCAAGTGGTACTGGCGTAGTTGGCAGTTGATTTTGGCATGACTGGCAGGTGGTTCCGGCAAGCCCGGCAGGTGATTCCGAAGTTTTCCCCAACTGGTTGTGGCGTAGCCGGCAGGTGATTTTTGCGTGTCCGGCAGGTGGTTCTGGCGAGTCGAGCAGGTGGTTCCGGCGTGCTCGGCAGGTGCTTCCGGGGTCATTGGCACGTGGTTCTGGCATATCTGAGAGGTGGTTCCGGCATGCCCGGCAGGTGATTCCGGAGTGTTCGCCAAGTGTTTCCGGCGTAGCCGGCAGGTGATTTTGCATGTCCAGCGGTCGTTCCGGCGGGTCGAGCCGGTGGTTCCGGCGTGTCCGGCAGGTGGTTCCGGTCTGTCCGGCAGGTGGTTCTGTGGTGTCCGGCACGAGGTTCAGTCTGAGAGGCTGTGCCGGCATGCCCCTCACGTGATTCCGGCTTGTCCCCGAAGTGGTGCTGGTGTAGCGGGCAGGTGATTTTGGCGTGTCCGGCAGGTGGTTCAGGCGAGTTGAGCAGGTGGTTGCGACGTGCTCGGCAGGTGCTTCCGGCGTCTCCGGCACGTGTTTCTGGCACATCTGACTGGTGGTTCCGGCATGCCCAAAACTGGATTCCGGTCTGTCCGGTAGGTGGTTCCGGCGTGCACGGCACGTGGTTCTGGTACGTGTCAGAGGTGGTTGCGTATGCCCAACAGGTGATTCCGGACTGTCCGCCACGTGCTTCTGGCACGTCTGAGAGGTGGTTCCAACATGCCCGGCAGGTCATTTCGGAGAGTCGTCCAAGTGGTTCTGGCGTAGCCCGCAGGTGATTTTGGCGTGTCCGGCAGGTGGTTCCGCCGTGCTCGGCAGGTGGTTCAGGCATGGCCGTCACGTGGTTCCAGTCTGTCCAGGACGTGTTTCCAGCTTCTCCGGCAGGTGGTTCTGGTACGTCTTAGAGGTGGTTCCGCCATTGCTGGCAGGTGATTCCGGACCGTCCCCCTTGTGGTTCTGGCATAGCCAGCAGTTGATATTGGCCTGTCCGGCAGGTGGTTCCAGCGAGTCGAACAGGTGGCTCCGGTGTTCTTGGCAGGTGGTTCCGGTCTGTCCGGTAGGTGTTTCCGGCATGTCTGGCACGTGCTTCCGGCACGTCTGAGAGGTGGTTTCGGCATGCGCGGCAGGTGATTCCGTAGTGTCCGCAAGGTGGTTCTGGCATACCCGGCAGGTGATTTTGGCGTGTCCGGCAGGTGTTTCTGGGGAGTCGAGCAGGTGGCTCCGGCATGCTCGGCAGGTGCTTCCGGCGTCTCCGGCACTTGGTTCTGGTGTGTCTGAGAGCTGGTTCCGGCATGTCCGGCAGATGATTCCGGAGTGTCCGCCAAGTGGTTCTGGCATACCCAGCAGGTGATTTTGGCGTGTCAGGGAGGTGGTACCGGTGAGTCGAGCAGGTGGTTCCGGCGTGCTCAGCAGGTGGTTCAGGCGGTTCTGGCAGGTGGTATCCGTCTGTTCGGGGTGTGGTTCCAGCATCTCATGAACACGTTTCTGGCACGTCTGAGATGTGGTTCCAGCCGGCCCGACAGGTGTTTCCGCAGTGTCCGCCAAGCGGTTCTGGCGTAGTTGGCAGGTGATTTTGGCATGACTGGCAGGTGGTTCCAAAGTGTTCACCAACTGGTTGTGGCGTAGCCGGCAGGTGATTTTTGCGTGATCGGCAGGTGGTTCTGGCGAGTCAAGCAGGTGGATCCGGCGTGCTCGGCTGGTGCTTCCGGGGTCATTGGCACGGGGTTCTGTCATGTCTGAGAGGTGGTTCCTGCATGCCCGGCAAGTGATTCCGGAGTGTTCGCCAAGTGGTTCTGGCATAGTCGGCAGGTGATTTTGGCATGTCCGGCAGGTGGTTCAGGCGAGTTGAGCAGGTGGTTCCAACGTGCTTGGCAGGTGCTTCCGGCGTCTCCGGCACGTGTTTCTGGCACATCTGACAGGTGGTTCCGGCATGCCCGAAAGGTGATTCCGGTCTGTCTGGTAGGTGGTTCCAGCCGGCACGGCATGTGGTTCTGGTACGTCTCAGAGGTGGTTGCGCATGCCCAACAGGTGATTCCGGACTGTCCGCCACATGGTTCTGGCACGTCTAAGAGGTGGTTCCGGCATGCCCGGCAGGTCATCCCAGAGAGTCCTCCAAGTGGTTCTGGCACAACACGCAGGTGATTTTGGCGTGTCTGGCAGGTTGTTCCGTTGTGCTTGGCAGGTGGTTCAGGCTTGGCCGTCAGGTGGTTCCAGACTGTCCAGGACGTGTTTCCAGCTTCTCCGGCAGGTGGTTCTGGTACGTCCGAGAGGTGGTTCCGCCATGGCTGGCAGGCGATTCCGGACCGTCCCCCAGGTGGTTCTGGCATAGCCAGCAGTTGATATTGGCCTGTCCGGCAGGTGGTTCCAGCGAGTCGAACAGGTGGCTCCGGCGTGCTCGGCAGGTGGTTCCGGTCTGTCCGGTAGGTGATTCCGGCGTGTCCGGCACGTGCTTCTGGCACGTCTGAGAGGTGGTTCCGACATGGGCGACAGGTGATTTCGGAGTGTCCGCCAGGTGGTTCTGGCGTACCCGGCAGGTGATTTTGGCGTGTCCGGCAGGTGTTTCTGGCGAGTCGAGCAGGTGGCTCCGGCATGCTCGGCAGGTGCTTCCGGCGTCTCCGGCACGTGGTTCTGGTGTGTCTGATAGCTGGTTCCGGCATGTCCGGCAGATGATTCCGGAGTGTCCGCCAAGTGGTTCTGGCATACCCGGCTGGTGATTTGGGCATGTCAGGTAGGTGGTTCCGGCGAGTCGAGCAGGTGTTTCCGGCGTGCTCGGCAGGTTGTTCAGACGGGTCTGGCAGGTGTTTTCCGTCTGTTCGGGGTGTGGTTCCAGCATCTCATGCACACGGTTCTGGCACGTCTGAGATGTGGTTCCGGCCGGCCCGACAGGTGTTTCCACAGTGTCCGCCAAGTGGTACTGGCGTAGTTGGCAGGTGATTTTGGCATGACCGGCAGGTGGTTCCAGCAAGCCCGGCAGGTGATTCCGAAGTGTTCCCCAACTGGTTGTGGCGTAGCCGGCAGGTGATTTTTGCGTGTCCGGCAGGTGGTTCTGGCGAGTCGAGCAGGTGGTTCCGGCGTGCTCGGCAGGTGCTTCCGGGGTCATTGACACGTGGTTCTGGCATATCTGAGAGGTGGTTCCGGCATGCCCGGCAGGTGATTCCGGATTGTTCGCCAAGTGTTTCCGGCGTAGCCAGCAGGTGATTTTGCATGTCCAGGGGTCGTTCCGGCGGGTCGAGCCGGTGGTTCCGGCGTGTCCGGCAGGTGGTTCCGGTCTGTCCGGCAGGTGGTTCTGTGGTGTCCGGCACGAGGTTCAGTCTGAGAGGCTGTGCCGGCATGCCCCTCACGTGATTCCGGCTTGTCCCCGAAGTGGTGCTGGTGTAGCGGGCAGGTGATTGTGGCGTGTCCGGCAGGTGGTTCAGGCGAGTTGAGCAGGTGGTTGCGACGTGCTCGGCAGGTGCTTCCGGCGTCTCCGGCACGTGTTTCTGGCACATCTGACTGGTGGTTCCGGTATGCCCAAAAGTTGATTCCGGTCTGTCCGGTAGGTGGTTCCGGCGTGCACGGCACGTGGTTCTCGTACGTGTCAGAGGTGGTTGCGTATGCCCAACAGGTGATTCCGGACTGTCCGCCACGTGCTTCTGGCACGTCTGAGAGGTGGTTCCAACATGCCCGGCAGGTCATTTCGGAGAGTCGTCCAAGTGGTTCTTTCATAACACGCAGGTGATTTTGGCGTGTCTGGCAGGTTGTTCCGTTGTGCTTGGCAGGTGGTTCAGGCTTGGCCGCCAGGTGGTTCCAGTCTGTCCAGGACGTGTTTCCAGCTTCTCCGGCAGGTGGTTCTGGTACGTCTGAGAGGTGGTTCCGCCATGGCTGGCAGGTGATCCCGGACCGTCCCCCAGGTGGTTCTGGCATAGCCAGCAGTTGATATTGGCCTGTCCGGCAGGTGGTTCCAGCGAATCGAACAGGTGGCTCCGGCGTTCTGGGCATGTGGTTCCGGTCTGTCTGGTAGGTGTTTCCGGCGTGTGTGGCACGTGCTTCCGGCACGTCTGAGAGGTGGTTCCGGCATGCGCGGCAGGTGATTCCCTAGTGTCCACCAGGTGTTTCTGGCATACCCGTCAGGTGATTTTGGCGTGTCCGGCAGGTGTTTCTGGCGAGTCGAGCAGGTGGCTCCGGCATGCTCGGCAGGTGCTTCCGGCGTCTCCGGCACTTGGTTCTGGTGTGTCTGAGAGCTGGTTCCGGCATGTCCGGCAGATGATTCTGGAGTGTCCGCCAAGTGGTTCTGGCATACCCAGCAGGTGATTTTGGCGTGTCAGGGAGGTGGTACCGGTGAGTCGAGCAGGTGGTTCCGGCGTGCTCAGCAGGTGGTTCAGGCGGTTCTGGCAGGTGGTATCCGTCTGTTCGGGGTGTGGTTCCAGCATCTCATGACCACGTTTCTGGCACGTCTGAGATGTGGTTCCAGCCGGCCCGACAGGTGTTTCCGCAGTGTCCGCCAAGCGGTTCTGGCGTAGTTGGCAGGTGATTTTGGCATGACTGGCAGGTGGTTCCAACAAGCCTGGCAGGTGATTCCAAAGTGTTCACCAACTGGTTGTGGCGTAGCCGGCAGGTGATTTTTGCGTGATCGGCAGGTGGTTCTGGCGAGTCGAGCAGGTGGTTCCGGCGTGCTCGGCTGGTTTTTCCGGGGTCATTGGCATGGGGTTCTGGCATGTCTGAGAGGTGGTTCCTGCATGCCCGGCAAGTGATTCCGGAGTGTTCGCCAAGTGGTTCTGGCATAGTCGGCAGGTGATTTTGGCATGTCCGGCAGGTGGTTCAGGTGAGTTGAGCAGGTGGTTCCAACGTGCTTGGCAGGTGCTTCCGGCGTCTCCGGCACGTGTTTCTGGCACATCTGACAGGTGGTCCCGGCATGCCCGAAAGGTGATTCCGGTCTGTCCGGTAGGTGGTTGCAGCCTGCACGGCATGTGGTTCTGGTACGTCTCAGAGGTGGTTGCGCATGCCCAACAGGTGATTCCGGACTGTCCGCCACATGGTTCTGGCACGTCTGAGAGGTGGTTCCGGCATGCCCGGCAGGTCATCCCAGAGAGTCCTCCAAGTGGTTCTGGCATAACACGCAGGTGATTTTGGCGTGTCTGGCAGGTTGTTCCGTTGTGCTTGGCAGGTGGTTCAGGCTTGGCCGGCAGGTGGTTCCAGACTGTCCAGGACGTGTTTCCAGCTTCTCCGGCAGGTGGTTCTGGTACGTCCGAGAGGTGGTTCCGCCATGGCTGGCAGGTGATTCCGGACCGTCCCCCTTGTGGTTCTGGCATAGCCAGCAGTTGATATTGGCCTGTCCGGCAGGTGGTTCCAGCGAGTCAAACAGGTGACTCCGGCGTGCTCGGCAGGTGGTTCCGGTCTGTCCGGTATGTGATTCCGGCGTGTCCGGCACGTGCTTCCGGCACGTCTGAGAGGTGGTTCCGGCATGCGCGACAGGTGATTTCGGAGTGTCCGCAAGGTGGTTCTGGCGTACCCGGCAGGTGATTTTGGCATGTCCGGCAGGTGTTTCTGGCGAGTCGAGCAGGTGGCTCCGGCATGCTCGGCAGGTGCTTCCGGCGTCTCCGGCACGTGGTTCTGGTGTGTGTGAGAGCTGGTTCTGGCATGTCGGCAGATGATTCCGGAGTGCCCGCCATGTGGTTCTGGCATAACCGACTGGTGATTTGGGCATGTCAGGTAGGTGGTTCCGGCGAGTCGAGCAGGTGGCTCCAGCGTGCTCGGCAGGTTGTTCAGACGGGTCTGGCAGGTGTTTTCCGTCTGTTCGGGGTGTGGTTCCAGCATCTCATGCACATGGTTCTGGCACGACTGAGATGTGGTTCCGGCCGGCCCGACAGGTGTTTCCACAGTGTCCGCCAAGTGGTACTGGCGTAATTGGCAGGTGATTTTGGCATGACCGGCAGGTGGTTCCAGCAAGCCCGGCAGGTGATTCCGAAGTGTTCCCCAACTGGTTGTGGCGTAGCCGGCAGGTGATTTTTCCGTGTCCGGCAGGTGGTTCTGGCGAGTCGAGCAGGTGGTTGCGGCGTACTCGGTAGGTGCTTCCGGGGTCATTGGCACGTGGTTCTGGCATATCTGAGAGGTGGTTCCGGCATGCCCGGCAGGTGATTCCGGAGTGTTCGCCAAGTGTTTCCGGCGTAGCCGGCAGGTGATTTTGCACGTCCAGCGGTCGTTCCAGAGGGTCGAGCCGGTGGTTCCGGCGTGTCCGGCAGGTGGATCCGGTCTGTCCGGCAGGTGGTTCTGTGGTGTCCGGCACGAGGTTCAGTCTGAGAGGCTGTGCCGGCATGCCCCTCACGTGATTCCGGCTTGTCCCCGAAGTGGTGCTGGTGTAGCGGGCAGGTGATTTTGGCGTGTCCGGCAGGTGGTTCAGGCTAGTTGAGCAGGTGGTTGCGACGTGCTCGGCAGGTGCTTCCGGCGTCTCCGGCACGTGTTTCTGGCACATCTGACTGGTGGTTCCGGCATGCCCAAAAGTTGATTCCGGTCTGTCCGGTAGGTGGTTCCGGCGTGCACGGCACGCGGTTCTGGTACGTCTCAGAGGTGGTTGCGTATGCCCAACAGGTGATTCCGGACTCTCTGACACGTGCTTCTGGCATGTCTGAGAGGTGTTTCCAACATGTCCGGGAGGTCATTTCGGAGAGTCGTCCAAGTGGTTCTGGCGTAGCCCGCAGGTGATTTCGGCGTGTCCGGCAGGTGGTTCCGCCGTGCTCGGCAGATGGTTCAGGCATGGCCGTCACGTGGTTCCAGTCTGTCCAGGACGTGTTTCCAGCTTCTCCGGCAGGTGGTTCTGGTATGTCTGAGAGGTGGTTCCGCCATGGCTGGCAGGTGATTCCGGACCGTCCCCCAGGTGGTTCTGGCATAGCCAGCAGTTGATATTGGCCTGTCCGGCAGGTGGTTCCAGCGAGTCGAACAGGTGGCTCCGGCGTGCTCGGCAGGTGGTTCCGGTCTGTCCGGTAGGTGATTCCGGCGTGTCCGGCACGTGCTTCCGGCACGTCTGAGAGGTGGTTCCGGCATGTGAGACAGGTGATTTTGGAGTGTCCGCCAGGTGGTTCTGGCGTACCCGGCAGGTGATTTTGGCGTGTCCGGCAGGTGTTTCTGGCGAGTCGAGCAGGTGGCTCCGGCATGCTCGGCAGGTGCTTCCGGCGTCTCCGGCACTTGGTTCTGGTGTGTCTGAGAGCTGGTTCCGGCATGTCCGGCAGATGATTCCGGAGTGTCCGCCAAGTGGTTCTCGCATACCCAGCAGGTGATTTTGGCGTGTCAGGGAGGTGGTACCGGTGAGTCGAGCAGGTGGTTCCGGCGTGCTCAGCAGGTGTTTCAGGCGGTTCTGGCAGGTGGTATCCGTCTGTTCGGGGTGTGGTTCCAGCATCTCATGAACACGTTTCTGGCACGTCTGAGATGTGGTTCCAGCCGGCCCGACAGGTGTTTCCGCAGTGTCCGCCAAGCGGTTCTGGCGTAGTTGGCAGGTGATTTTGGCATGACTGGCAGGTGGTTCCAGCAAGCCTGGCAGGTGATTCCAAAGTGTTCACCAACTGGTTGTGGCGTAGCCGGCAGGTGATTTTTGCGTGATCGGCAGGTGGTTCTGGCGAGTCGAGCAGGTGGTTCCGGCGTGCTCGGCTGGTGCTTCCGGGGTCATTGGCACGGGGTTCTGGCATGTCTGAGAGGTGGTTCCTGCATGCCCGGCAAGTGATTCCGGAGTGTTCGCCAAGTGGTTCTGGCATAGTCGGCAGGTGATTTTGGCATGTCCGGCAGGTGGTTCAGGCGCGTTGAGCAGGTGGTTCCAACGTGCTTGGCAGGTGCTTCCGGCGTCTCCGGCACGTGTTTCTGGCACATCTGACAGGTGGTTCCGGCATGCCCGAAAGGTGATTCCGGTCTGTCCGGTAGGTGGTTCCAGCCTGCACGGCATGTGGTTCTGGTACGTCTCAGAGGTGGTTGCGCATGCCCAACAGGTGATTCCGGACTGTCCGCCACATGGTTCTGGCACGTCTGAGAGGTGGTTCCGGCATGCCCGGCAGGTCATCCCAGAGAGTCCTCCAAGTGGTTCTGGCATAACACGCAGGTGATTTTGGTGTGTCTGGCAGGTTGTTCCGTTGTGCTTGGCAGGTGGTTCAGGCTTGGCCGGCAGGTGGTTCCAGACTGTCCAGGACGTGTTTCCAGCTTCTCCGGCAGGTGGTTCTGGTACGTCTGAGAGGTGGTTCCGCCATGGCTGGCAGGTGATTCCGGACCGACCCCAGGTGGTTCTGGCATAGCCAGCAGTTGATATTGGCCTGTCCGGCAGGTGGTTCCAGCGAGTCGAACAGGTGGCTCCGGCGTGCTCGCCAGGTGGTTCCGGTCTGTCCGGTAGGTGATTCCGGCGTGTCCGGCACGTGCTTCCGGCACGTCTGAGAGGTGGTTCCGGCATGCGCGACAGGTGATTTCGGAGTGTCCGCCAGGTGGTTCTGGCGTACCCGGCAGGTGATTATGGCGTGTCCGGCAGGTGTTTCTGGCGAGTCGAGCAGGTGGCTCCGGCATGCTCGGCAGGTGCTTCCGGCGTCTCCGTCACGTGGTTCTGGTGTGTCTGAGAGCTGGTTCCGGCATGTCGGGCAGATGATTCCGGAGTGCCCGCCAAGTGGTTCTGGCATACCCGACTGGTGATTTGGGCATGTCAGGTAGGTGGTTCCGGCGAGTCGAGCAGGTGGCTCTGGCGTCCTCGGCAGGTTTTTCAGACGGGTCAGGCAGGTGTTTTCCGTCTGTTCGGGGTGTGGTTCCAGCATCTCATGCACATGGTTCTGGCACGACTGAGATGTGGTTCCGGCCGGCCCGACAGGTGTTTCCACAGTGTCCGCCAAGTGGTACTGGCGTAATTGGCAGGTGATTTTGGCATGACCGGCAGGTGGTTCCAGCAAGCCCGGCAGGTGATTCCGAAGTGTTCCCCAACTGGTTGTGGCGTAGCCGGCAGGTGATTTTTGCGTGTCCGGCAGGTGGTTCTGGCGAGTCGAGCAGGTGGTTGCGGCGTGCTGGGCAGGTGCTTCCGGGGTCATTGGCACGTGGTTCTGGCATATCTGAGAGGTGGTTCCGGCATGCCCGGCAGGTGATTCCGGAGTGTTCGCCAAGTGTTTCCGGCGTAGCCGGCAGGTGATTTTGCACGTCCAGCGGTCGTTCCGGAGGGTCGATCCGGTGGTTCCGGCGTGTCCGGCAGGTGGATCGGGTCTGTCCGGCAGGTGGTTCTGTGGTGTCCGGCACGAGGTTCAGTCTGAGAGGCTGTGCCGGCATGCCCCTCACGTGATTCCGGCTTGTCCCCGAAGTGGTGCTGGTGTAGCGGGCAGGTGATTTTGGCGTGTCCGGCAGGTGGTTCAGGCGAGTTGAGCAGGTGGTTGCGACGTGCTCGGCAGGTGCTTCCGGCGTCTCCGGCACGTGTTTCTGGCACATCTGACTGGTGGTTCCGGCATGCCCAAAAGTTGATTCCGGTCTGTCCGGTAGGTGGTTCCGGCGTGCACGGCACGCGGTTCTGGTACGTCTCAGAGGTGGTTGCGTATGCCCAACAGGTGATTCCGGACTGTCTGACACGTGCTTCTGGCATGTCTGAGAGGTGTTTCCAACATGTCCGGGAGGTCATTTCGGAGAGTCGTCCAAGTGGTTCTGGCGTAGCCCGCAGGTGATTTCGGCGTGTCCGGCAGGTGGTTCCGCCGTGCTCGGCAGGTGGTTCAGGCATGGCCCTCACGTTGTTCCAGTCTGTCCAGGACGTGTTTCCAGCTTCTCCGGCAGGTGGTTCTGGTATGTCTGAGAGGTCGTTCCGCCATGGCTGGCAGGTGATTCCGGACCGTCCCCCAGGTGGTTCTGGCATAGCCAGCAGTTGATATTGGCCTGTCCGGCAGGTGGTTCCAGCGAGTCGAACAGGTGGCTCCGGCGTGCTCGGCAGGTGGTTCCGGTCTGTCCGGTAGGTGATTCCGGCGTGTCCGGCACGTGCTTCCGGCACGTCTGAGAGGTGGTTCCGGCATGTGAGACAGGTGATTTTGGAGTGTCCGCCAGGTGGTTCTGGCGTACCCGGCAGGTGATTTTGGCGTGTCCGGCAGGTGTTTCTGGCGAGTCGAGCAGGTGGCTCCGGCATGCTCGGCAGGTGCTTCCGGCGTCTCCGGCACTTGGTTCTGGTGTGTCTGAGAGCTGGTTCCGGCATGTCCGGCAGATGATTCCGGAGTGTCCGCCAAGTGGTTCTGGCATACCCAGCAGGTGATTTTGGCGTGTCAGGGAGGTGGTACCGGTGAGTCGAGCAGGTGGTTCCGGCGTGCTCAGCAGGTGGTTCAGGCGGTTCTGGCAGGTGGTATCCGTCTGTTCGGGGTGTGGTTCCAGCATCTCATGAACACGTTTCTGGCACGTCTGAGATGTGGTTCCAGCCGGCCCGACAGGTGTTTCCGCAGTGTCCGCCAAGCGGTTCTGGCGTAGTTGGCAGGTGATTTTGGCATGACTGGCAGGTGGTTCCAGCAAGCCTGGCAGGTGATTCCAAAGTGTTCACCAACTGGTTGTGGCGTAGCCGGCAGGTGATTTTTGCGTGATCGGCAGGTGGTTCTGGCGAGTCGAGCAGGTGGTTCCGGCGTGCTCGGCTGGTGCTTACGGGGTCATTGGCACGGGGTTCTGGCATGTCTGAGAGGTGGTTCCTGCATGCCCGGCAAGTGATTCCGGAGTGTTCGCCAAGTGGTTCTGGCATAGTCGGCAGGTGATTTTGGCATGTCCGGCAGGTGGTTCAGGCGAGTTGAGCAGGTGGTTCCAACGTGCTTGGCAGGTGCTTCCGGCGTCTCCGGCACGTGTTTCTGGCACATCTGACAGGTGGTTCCGGCATGCCCGAAAGGTGATTCCGGTCTGTCCGGTAGGTGGTTCCAGCCTGCACGGCATGTGGTTCTGGTACGTCTCAGAGGTGGTTGCGCATGCCCAACAGGTGATTCCGGACTGTCCGCCACATGGTTCTGGCACGTCTGAGAGGTGGTTGCGGCATGCCCGGCAGGTCATCCCAGAGAGTCCTCCAAGTGGTTCTGGCATAACACGCAGGTGATTTTGGTGTGTCTGGCAGGTTGTTCCGTTGTGCTTGGCAGGTGGTTCAGGCTTGGCCGGCAGGTGGTTCCAGACTGTCCAGGACGTGTTTCCAGCTTCTCCGGCAGGTGGTTCTGGTACGTCTGAGAGGTGGTTCCGCCATGGCTGGCAGGTGATTCCGGACCGACCCCAGGTGGTTCTGGCATAGCCAGCAGTTGATATTGGCCTGTCCGGCAGGTGGTTCCAGCGAGTCGAACAGTTGGCTCCGGCGTGCTCGCCAGGTGGTTCCGGTCTGTCCGGTAGGTGATTCCGGCGTGTCCGGCACGTGCTTCCGGCACGTCTGAGAGGTGGTTCCGGCATGCGCGACAGGTGATTTCGGAGTGTCCGCCAGGTGGTTCTGGCGTACCCGGCAGGTGATTATGGCGTGTCCGGCAGGTGTTTCTGGCGAGTCGAGCAGGTGGCTCCGGCATGCTCGGCAGGTGCTTCCGGCGTCTCCGGCACGTGGTTCTGGTGTGTCTGAGAGCTGGTTCCGGCATGTCGGGCAGATGATTCCGGAGTGCCCGCCAAGTGGTTCTGGCATACCCGGCTGGTGATTTGGGCATGTCAGGTAGGTGGTTCCGGCGAGTCGAGCAGGTGGCTCTGGCGTCCTCGGCAGGTTGTTCAGACGGGTCAGGCAGGTGTTTTCCGTCTGTTCGGGGTGTGGTTCCAGCATCTCATGCACATGGTTCTGGCACGACTGAGATGTGGTTCCGGCCGGCCCGACAGGTGTTTCCACAGTGTCCGCCAAGTGGTACTGGCGTAATTGGCAGGTGATTTTGGCATGACCGGCAGGTGGTTCCAGCAAGCCCGGCAGGTGATTCCGAAGTGTTCCCCAACTGGTTGTGGCGTAGCCGGCAGGTGATTTTTGCGTGTCCGGCAGGTGGTTCTGGCGAGTCGAGCAGGTGGTTGCGGCGTGCTGGGCAGGTGCTTCCGGGGTCATTGGCACGTGGTTCTGGCATATCTGAGAGGTGGTTCCGGCATGCCCGGCAGGTGATTCCGGAGTGTTCGCCAAGTGTTTCCGGCGTAGCCGGCAGGTGATTTTGCACGTCCAGCGGTCGTTCCGGAGGGTCGAGCCGGTGGTTCCGGCGTGTCCGGCAGGTGGATCCGGTCTGTCCGGCAGGTGGTTCTGTGGTGTCTGGCACGAGGTTCAGTCTGAGAGGCTGTGCCGGCATGCCCCTCACGTGATTCCGGCTTGTCCCCGAAGTGGTGCTGGTGTAGCGGGCAGGTGATTTTGGCGTGTCCGGCAGGTGGTTCAGGCGAGTTGAGCAGGTGGTTGCGACGTGCTCGGCAGGTGCTTCCGGCGTCTCCGGCACGTGTTTCTGGCACATCTGACTGGTGGTTCCGGCATGCCCAAAAGTTGATTCCGGTCTGTCCGGTAGGTGGTTCCGGCGTGCACGGCACGCGGTTCTGGTACGTCTCAGAGGTGGTTGCGTATGCCCAACAGGTGATTCCGGACTCTCTGACACGTGCTTCTGGCATGTCTGAGAGGTGTTTCCAACATGTCCGGGAGGTCATTTCGGAGAGTCATCCAAGTGGTTCTGGCGTAGCCCGCAGGTGATTTCGGCGTGTCCGGCAGGTGGTTCCGCCGTGCTCGGCAGGTGGTTCAGGCATGGCCGTCACGTGGTTCCAGTCTGTCCAGGACGTGTTTCCAGCTTCTCCGGCAGGTGGTTCTGGTATGTCTGAGAGGTGGTTCCGCCATGGCTGGCAGGTGATTCCGGACCGTCCCCCAGGTGGTTCTGGCATAGCCAGCAGTTGATATTGGCCTGTCCGGCAGGTGGTTCCAGCGAGTCGAACAGGTGGCTCCGGCGTGCTCGGCAGGTGGTTCCGGTCTGTCCGGTGGTGATTCCGGCGTGTCCGGCACGTGCTTCCGGCACGTCTGAGAGGTGGTTCCGGCATGTGCGACAGGTGATTTCGGAGTGTCCGCCAGGTGGTTCTGGCATACCCGGCAGGGGATTTTGGCGTGTCCGGCAGGTGTTTCTGGCGAGTCGAGCAGGTGGCTCCGGCATGCTCGGCAGGTGCTTCCGGAGTCATTGGCACGGGGTTCTGGCATGTCTGAGAGGTGGTTCCTGCATGCCCGGCAAGTGATTCCGGAGTTTTCGCCAAGTGGTTCTGGCATAGTCGGCAGGTGATTTTGGCATGTCCGGCAGGTGGTTCAGGCGAGTTGAGAAGGTGGTTCCAACGTGCTTGGCAGGTGCTTCTGGCGTCTCTGGCACGTGTTTCTGGCACATCTGACAGGTGGTTCCGGCATGCCCGAAAGGTGATTCCGGTCTGCCCGGTAGGTGGTTGCAGCCTGCACGGCATGTGGTTCTGGTACGTCTCAGAGGTGGTTGCGCATGCCCAACAGGTGATTCCGGACTGTCCGCCACATGGTTCTGGCACGTCTGAGAGGTGGTTCCGGCATGCCCGGCAGGTCATCCCAGAGAGTCCTCCAAGTGGTTCTGGCATAACACGCAGGTGATTTTGGCGTGTCTGGCAGGTTGTTCTGTTGTGCTTGGCAGGTGGTTCAGGCTTGGCCGGCAGGTGGTTCCAGACTGTCCAGGACGTGTTTCCAGCTTCTCTGGCAGGTGGTTCTGGTACGTCTGAGAGGTGGTTCCGCCATGGCTGGCAGGTGATTCTGGACCGTCCCCAGATGGTTCTGGCATAGCCAGCAGTTGATATTGGCCTGTCCGGCAGGTGGTTCCAGCGAGTTGAACAGGTGGCTCCGGCGTGCTCGGCAGGCGGTTCCGGTCTGTCCGGTAGGTGATTCCGGCGTGTCCGGCACGTGCTTCCGGCACGTCTGAGAGGTGGTTCCGGCATGCGCGGCAGGTGATTTCGGAGTGTCCGCCAGGTGGTTCTGGCGTACCCGGCAGGTGATTTTGGCGTGTCCGGCAGGTGTTTCTCGCGAGTCGAGCAGGTGGCTCCGGCATGCTCGGCAGGTTGTTCAGACGGGTCTGGCAGGTGTTTTCCGTCTGTTCGGGGTGTGGTTCCAGCATCTCATGCACATGGTTCTGGCACGTCTGAGATGTGGTTCCGGCCGGCCCGAAAGGTGTTTCCACCGTGTCCGCCAAGTGGTACTGGCGTAGTTGGCAGGTGATTTTGGCATGACCGGCAGGTGGTTCCAGCAAGCCCGGCAGGTGATTCCGAAGTGTTCCCCAACTGGTTGTGGCGTAGCCGGAAGGTGATTTTTGCGTGTCCGGCAGGTGGTTCTGGCGAGTCGAGCAGGTGGTTCCGGCGTGCTCGGCAGGTGCTTCCGGGGTCATTGGCACGTGGTTCTGGCATATCTGAGAGGTGGTTCCGGCATGCCCGGCAGGTGATTCCGGAGTGTTCGCCAAGTGTTTCCGGCGTAGCCGGCAGGTGATTTTGCATGTCCAGCGGTCGTTCCGGCGGGTCGAGCCGGTGGTTCCGGCGTGTCCGGCAGGTGGTTCCGGTCTGTCCGGCAGGTGGTTCTGTGGTGTCCGGCACGAGGTTCAGTCTGAGAGGCTGTGCCGGCATGCCCCTCACGTGATTCCGGCTTGTCCCCGAAGTGGTGCTGGTGTAGCGGGCAGGTGATTTTGGCATGTCCGGCAGGTGGTTCAGGCGAGTTGAGCAGGTGGTTGCGACGTGCTCGGCAGGTGCATCCGGCGTCTCCGGCACGTGTTTCTGGCACATCTGACTGGTGGTTCCGGCATGCCCAAAAGTTGATTCCGGTCTGTCCAGTAGGTGGTTCCGGCGTGCACGGCACATGGTTCTGGTACGTCTCAGAGGTGGTTGCGTATGCCAAACAGGTGATTCCGGACTGTCCGCCACGTGCTTCTGGCACGTCTGAGAGGGGGTTCCAACATGACCGGCAGGTCATTTCGGAGAGTCGTCCAAGTGGTTCTGGCGTAGCCCGCAGGTGATCTTGGCGTGTCCGGCAGGTCGTTCCGCCGTGCTCGGCAGGTGGTTCAGGCATGGCCGTCACATGGTTCCAGTCTGTCCAGGACGTGTTTACAGCTTCTCCGGCAGGTGGTTCTGGTACGTCTGAGAGGTGGTTCCGCCATGGCTGGCAGGTGATCCCGGACCGTCCCCCAGGTGGTTCTGGCATAGCCAGCAGTTGATATTGGCCTGTCCGGCAGGTGGTTCCAGCGAGTCGAACAGGTGGCTCCGGCGTTCTTGGCAGGTGGTTCCGGTCTGTCCGGTAGGTGTTTCCGGCTTGTCTGGCACGTGCTTCCGGCATGCGCGGCAGGTGATTCCGCAGTGTCCGCCAGGTGGTTCTGGCATACCAGGCAGGTGATTTTGGCGTGTCCGGCAGGTGTTTCTGGAGAGTCGAGCAGGTGGCTCCGCCATGCTCGGCAGGTGCTTCCGGCGTCTCCGGCACTTGCTTCTGGTGTGTCTGAGAGCTGGTTCCGGCATGTCCGGCAGATGATTCCGGAGTGTCCGCCAAGTGGTTCTGGCATACCCAGCAGATGATTTTGGCGTGTCAGGGAGGTGGTACCGGTGAGTCGAGCAGGTGGTTCCGGCGTGCTCAGCAGGTGGTTCAGGCGGTTCTGGCAGGTGGTACCCGTCTGTTCGTGGTGTGGTTCCAGCATCTCATGAACACGTTTCTGGCACGTCTGAGATGTGGTTCCAGCCGGCCCGACAGGTGTTGCCGCAGTGTCCGCCAAGCGGTTCTGGCGTAGTTGGCAGGTGATTTTGGCATGACTGGCAGGTGGTTCCAGCAAGCCTGGCAGGTGATTCCAAAGTGTTCACAAACTGGTTGTGGCGTAGCCGGCAGGTGATTTTTGCGTGATCGGCAGGTGGTTCTGGCGGTTCGAGCAGGTGGTTCCGGCGTGCCCGGCTGGTGCTTCCGGGGTCATTGGCACGGGGTTCTGGCATGTCTGAGAGGTGGTTCCTGCATGCCCGGCAAGTGATTCCGGAGTGATCGCCAAGTGGTTCTGCCATAGTCGGCAGGTGATTTTGGCATGTCCGGCAGGTGGTTCAGGCGAGTTGAGCAGGTGGTTCCAACGTGCTTGGCAGGTGCTTCCGGCGTCTCCGGCACGTGTTTCTGGCACATCTGACAGGTGGTTCCGGCATGCCCGAAAGGTGATTCTGGTCTGTCCGGTAGGTGGTTCCAGCCTGCACGGCATGTGGTTCTGGTACGTCTCAGAGGTGGTTGCGCATGCCCAACAGGTGATTCCGGACTGTCCGCCACATGGTTCTGGCACGTCTGAGAGGTGGTTCCGGCATGCCGGGCAGATCATCCCAGAGAGTCCTCCAAGTGCTTCTGGCATAACACGCAGGTGATTTTGGCGTGTCTGGCAGGTTGTTCCGTTGTGCTTGGCAGGTGGTTCAGGCTTGGCCGGCAGGTGGTTCCAGACTGTCCAGGACGTGTTTCCAGCTTCTCCGGCAGGTGGTTCTGGTACGTCTGAGAGGTGGTTCCGACATGGCTGGCAGGTGATTCCGGACCGTCCCCCAGGTGGTTCTGGCATAGCCAGCAGTTGATATTGGCCTGTCCGGCAGGTGGTTTCAGCGAGTCGAACAGGTGGCTCCGGCGTGCTCGGCAGGTGATTCCGGTCTGTCCGGTAGGTGATTCCGGCGTGTCCGGCACGTGCTTCCGGCACGTCTGAGAGGTGGTTCCGGCATGCGCGACAGGTGGTTTCGGAGTGTCCGCCAGGTGGTTCTGGCGTACCCGGCAGGTGATTATGGCGTGTCCGGCAGGTGTTTCTGGCGAGTCGAGCAGGTGGCTCCGGCATGCTCGGCAGGTGCTTCCGGCGTCTCCGGCACGTGGTTCTGGTGTGTCTGAGAGCTGGTTCCGGCATGTCTGGCAGATGATTCTGGAGTGTCCGCCAAGTGGTTCTGGCATACCCGGCTGGTGATTTGGGCATGTCAGGTAGATGGTTCCGGCGAGTCGAGCAGGTGGCTCCGGCGTGCTCGGCAGGTTGTTCAGACGGGTCTGGCAGGTGTTTTCCGTCTGTTCGGGGTGTGGTTCCAGCATCTCATGCACACGGTTCTGGCACGTCTGAGATGTGGTTCCGGCCAGCCCGACAGGTGTTTCCACAGTGCCCGCCAAGTGGTACTGGCGTAGTTGGCAGGTGATTTTGGCATGACCGGCAGGTGGTTCCAGCAAGCCCGGCAGGTGATTCCGAAGTGTTCCCCAACTGGTTGTGGCGTAGCCGGCAGGTGATTTTTGCGTGTCCGGCAGGTGATTCTGGCGAGTCGAGCAGGTGGTTCCGGCGTGCTCGGCAGGTGCTTCCGGGGTCATTGGCACGTGGTTCTGGCATATCTGAGAGGTGGTTCCGGCATGCCCGGCAGGTGATTCCGGATTGTTCGCCAAGTGTTTCCGGCGTAGCCGGCAGGTGAGTTTGCATGTCCAGCGGTCGTTCCGGCGGGTCGAGCCGGTGGTTCCGGCGTGTCCGGCAGGTGGTTCCGGTCTGTCCGGCAGGTGGTTCTGTGGTGTCCGGCACGAGGTTCAGTCTGAGAGGCTGTGCCGGCATGCCCCTCACGTGATTCCGGCTTGTCCCCGAAGTGGTGCTGGTGTAGCGGGCAGGTGATTTTGGCGTGTCCGGCAGGTGGTTCAGGCGAGTTGAGCAGGTGGTTGCGACGTGCTCGGCAGGTGCTTCCGGCGTCTCCGGCATGTGTTTCTGGCACATCTGACTGGTGGTTCCGGCATGCCCAAAAGTCGATTCCGGTCTGTCCGGTAGGTGGTTCCGGCGTGCACGGCACGTGGTTCTGGTACGTGTAAGAGGTGGTTGCGTATGCCCAACAGGTGATTCCGGACTGTCCGCCACGTGCTTCTGGCACGTCTGAGAGGTGGTTCCAACATGCCCGGCAGGTCATTTCGGAGAGTCGTCCAAGTGGTTCTGGCGTAGCCCGCAGGTGATTTCGGTGTGTCCAGCATGTGGTTCCGCCGTGCTCGGCAGGTGGTTCAGGCATGGCCGTCACGTGGTTCCAGTCTGTCCAGGACGTGTTTCCATCTTCTCCGGCAAGTGGTTCTGGTACGTCTGAGAGGTGGTTCCGCCACGGCTGGCAGGTGATTCCGGACCGTCCCCCAGGTGGTTCTGGCATAGCTAGCAGTTGATATTTGCCTGTCCGGCAGGTGGTTCCAGCGAGTCGAACAGGTGGCTCCGGCGTGCTCGGAAGGTGGTTCCGGTCTGTCCGGTAGGTGTTTCCGGCATGTCTGGCACGTGCTTCCGGCATGCGCGGCAGATGATTCCGTAGTGTCCGCCAGGTGGTTCTGGCGTACCCGGCAGGTGATTTTGGCGTGTTCGGCAGGTGTTTCTGGCGAGTCGAGCAGGTGGCTCCGGCATGCTCGGCAGGTGCTTCCGGCCTCTCCGGCACTTGGTCCTGGTGTGTCTGAGAGCTGGTTCCGGCATGTCCGACAGATGATTCCGGAGTGTCCGCCAAGTGGTTCTGGCATACCCAGCAGGTGATTTTGGCGTGTCAGGGAGGTGGTACCGGTGAGTCGAGCAGGTGCTTCTGGCGTGCTCGGCTGGTGGTTCAGGCGGTTCTGGCAGGTGTTTTCCGTCTGTTCGGGGTGTGGTTCCAGCATCTCATGCACATGGTTCTGGCACGTCTGAGATGTGGTTCTGGCCGGCCCGACAGGTGTTTCCACAGTGTCCGCCAAGTGGTTCTGGCGTAGTTGGCAGGTGATTTTGGCATGACCGGCAGGTGGTTCCAGCAAGCCCGGAAGGTGATTCCGAAGTGTTCCCCAACTGGTTGTGGCGTTGCCGGCAGGTGATTTTTGCGTGTCCGGCAGGTGGTTCTGGCGAGTCGAGCAGGTGGTTCCGGCGTGCTCGGCAGGTGCTTCCGGGGTCATTGGCACGTGGTTCTGGCATATCTGAGAGGTGGTTCCGGCATGCCCGGCAGGTGATTCCGGAGTGTTCGCCAAGTGTTTCCGGGGTAGCCGGCAGGTGATTTTGCACGTCCAGCGGTCGTTCCGGCGGGTCGAGCCGGTGGTTCCGGCGTGTCCGGCAAGTGGATCCGGTCTGTCCGGCAGGTGGTTCTGTGGTGTCCGGCACGAGGTTCAGTCTGAGAGGCTGTGCCGGCATGCCCCTCACGTGATTCCGGCTTGTCCCCGAAGTGGTGCTGGTGTAGCGGGCAGGTGATTTTGGCGTGTCCTGCAGGTGGTTCAGGCGAGTTGAGCAAGTGGTTGCGACGTGCTCGGCAGGTGCTTCCGGCGTCTCCGGCACGAGTTTCTGGCACATCTGACTGGTGGTTCCGGCATGCCCAAAAGTTGATTCCGGTCTGTCCGGTAGGTGGTTCCGGCGTGCACGGCACGTGGTTCTGGTACGCGTCAGAGGTGGTTGCGTATGCCCAACAGGTTATTCCGGACTGTCCGCCACATGGTTCTGGCACGTCTGAGATGTGGTTCCAGCCGGCCCGACAGGTGTTTCCTCAGTGTCCGCCAAGCGGTTCTGGCGTAGTTGGCAGGTGATTTTGGCATGACTGGCAGGTGGTTCCAGCAAGCCTGGCAGGTGATTCCGAAGTGTTCACCAACTTGTTGTGGCGTAGCCGGCAGGTGATTTTTGCGTGATCGGCAGGTGGTTCTGGCGAGTCGAGCAGGTGGTTCCGGCGTGCTCGTCTGGTGCTTTCGGGGTCATTGACACAGGGTTCTGGCATGTCTGAGAGATGGTTCCTGCATGCCCGGCAAGTGTTTCCGGAGTGTTCGCCAAGCGGTTCTGGCATAGTCGGCAGGTGATTTTGGCATGTCCGGCAGGTGGTTCAGGCGAGTTGAGCAGGTGGTTCCAACGTGCTTGGCAGGTGCTTCCGGCGTCTCCGGCACGTGTTTCTGGCACATCTGACAGGTGGTTCCGGCATGCCCGAAAGGTGATTCCGGTCTGTCCGGTAGGTGGTTCCAGCCTGCACGGCATGTGGTTCTGGTACGTCTCAGAGGTGGTTGCGCATGCCCAAAAGGTGATTCCGGACTGTCCGCCACATGGTTCTGGCACGTCTGAGAGGTGGTTCCGGCATGCCCGGCAGGTCATCCCAGAGAGTCCTCCAAGTGGTTCTGGCATAACACGCAGGTGATTTTGGCGTGTCTGGCAGGTTGTTCCGTTGTGCTTGGCAGGTGGTTCAGGCTTGGCCGGCAGGTGGTTCCAGACTGTCCAGGACGTGTTTCCAGCTTCTCCGGCAGTTGGTTCTGGTACGTCTGAGAGGTGGTTCCGCCAGGGCTGGCAGGTGATTCCGGACCGTACCCCAGGTGGTTCTGGCACGTCTGAGAGGTGGTTCCGGCATGCCCGGCAGGTCATCCCAGAGAGTCCTCCAAGTGGTTCTGGCATAACACGCAGGTGATTTTGGCGTGTCTGGCAGGTTGTTCCGTTGTGCTTGGCAGGTGTTTCAGGCTTGGCCGGCAGGTGGTTCCAGACTGTCCAGGACGTGTTTCCAGCTTCTCCGGCAGTTGGTTCTGGTACGTCTGAGAGGTGGTTCCGCCAGGGCTGGCAGGTGATTCCGGACCGTACCCCAGGTGGTTCTGGCACGTCTTAGAGGTGGTTCCAACATGCCCGGCAGGTCATTTCGGAGAGTCGTCCAAGTGGTTCTGGCGTAGCCCGCAGGTGATTTTGGCGTGTCCCGCAGGTGGTTCCGCCGTGCTCGGCACGTGGTTCAGGCATGGCCGTCACGTGGTTCCAGTCTGTCCAGGACGTGTTTCCAGCTTCTCCGGCAGGTGGTTCTGGTACGTCTGAGAGGTGGTTCCGCCATGGCTGGCAGGTGATCCCGGATTGTCCCCCAGGTGGTTCTGGCATAGCCAGCAGTTGATATTGGCCTGTCCGGCAGGTGGTTCCAGCGAGTCGAACAGGTGGCTCCGGCGTTCTTGGCAGGTGGTTCCGGTCTGTGCGGTAGGTGTTTCCGGCGTGTCCGGCACGTGCTTCCGGCATGCGCGACAGGTGATTCCGTAGTGTCCGCCAGGTGGTTCTGGCATACCCGGCAGGTGATTTTGGCGTGTCCGGCAGGTGTTTCTTGCGAGTCGAGCAGGTGGCTCCGGCATGCTCGGCAGGTGCTTCCGGCGTCTCCGGCACGTGGTTCTGGTGTGTCTGAGAGCTGGTTCCGGCATGTCCGGCAGATGATTCCGGAGTGTCCGCCAAGTGGTTCTGGCATACCCAGCAGATGATTTTGGCGTGTCAGGGAGGTGGTACCGGTGAGTCGAGCAGGTGGTTCCGGCGTGCTCAGCAGGTGGTTCAGGCGGTTCTGGCAGGTGGTATCCGTCTGTTCGGGGTGTGGTTCCAGCATCTCATGAACACGTTTCTGGCACGTCTGAGATGTGGTTCCAGCCGGCCCGACAGGTGTTTCCGCAGTGTCCGCCAAGCGGTTCTGGCGTAGTTGGCAGGTGATTTTGGCATGACTGGCAGGTGGTTCCAGCAAGCCTGGCAGGTGATTCCAAAGTGTTCACCAACTGGTTGTGGCGTAGCCGGCAGGTGATTTTTGCGTGATCGGCAGGTGGTTCTGGCGAGTCGAGCAGGTGGTTCCGGCATGCCCGGCTGGTGCTTCCGGGGTCATTGGCACGGGGTTCTGGAATGTCTGAGAGGTGGTTCCTGCATGCCCGGCAAGTGATTCCGGAGTGTTCGCCAAGTGGTTCTGGCATAGTCGGCAGGTGATTTTGGCATGTCCGGCAGGTGGTTCAGGCGAGTTGAGCAGGTGGTTCCAACGTGCTTGGCAGGTGCTTCCGGCGTCTCCGACGCGTGTTTCTGGCACATCTGACAGGTGGTTCCGGCATACCCGAAAGGTGATTCTGGTCTGTCCGGTAGGTGGTTCCAGCCTGCACGGCATGTGGTTCTGGTACGTGTCAGAGGTGGTTGCGCATGCCCAACAGGTGATTGCGGACTGTCCGCCACATGGTTCTGGCACGTCTGAGAGGTGGTTCCGGCATGCCCGGCACGTCATCCCAGAGAGTCCTCCAAGTGGTTCTGGCATGACACGCAGGTGATTTTGGCGTGTCTGGCAGGTTGTTCCGTTGTGCTTGGCAGGTGGTTCAGGCTTGGCCGGCAGGTGGTTCCAGACTGTCCAGGACGTGTTTCCAGCTTCTCCGGCAGGTGGTTCTGGTACGTCTGAGAGGTGGTTCCGCCAGGGATGGCAGGTGATTCCGGACCGTCCACCAGGTGGTTCTGGCATAGCCAGCAGTTGATATTGGCCTGTCCAGCAGGTGGTTCCAGCGAGTCGAACAGGTGGCTCCGGCGTGCTCGGCAGGTGGTTCCGGTCTGTCCGGTAGGTGATTCCGGCGTGTCCGGCACGTGCTTCCGGCACGTCTGAGAGGTGGTTCCGGCATGCGCGACAGGTGATTTCGGAGTGTCCGCCAGGTGGTTCTGGCATACCTGGCAGGTGATTTTGGCGTGTCCGGCAGGTGTTTCTGGCGAGTCGAGCAGGTGGTTCTGGCATGCTCGGCAGGTGCTTCCGGCGTCTCAGGCACGTGGTTCTGGTGTGTGTCAGAGCTGGTTCCGGCATGTCCGGCAGATGATTCCGGAGTGTCTGCCAACTGGTTCTGGCATACCCGGCTGGTGATTTGGGCATGTCAGGTAGGTGGTTCCGGCGAGTAGAGCAGGTGGCTCCGGCGTGCTCGGCAGGTTGTTCAGACGGGTCTGGCAGGTGTTTTCCGTCTGTTCGGGGTGTGGTTCCAGCATCTCATGCTCATGGTTGTGGCATGTCTGAGATGTGGTTCTGGCCGGCCCGACAGGTGTTTCCACAGTGTCCGCCAAGTGGTACTGGCGTAGTTGGCAGGTGATTTTGGCATGACCGGCAGGTGGTTCCAGCAAGCCCGGCAGGTGATTCCGAAGTGTTCCTCAACTGGTTGTGGCGTAGCCGGCAGGTGATTTTTGCGTGTCCGGCAGGTGGTTCTGGGATATCTGAGAGGTGGTTCCGGCATGCCCGGCAGGTGATTCCGGAGTGTCCGCCAAGTGGTTCTGGCATACCCAGCAGATGATTTTGGCGTGTCAGGGAGGTGGTACCGGTGAGTCGAGCAGGTGGTTCCGGCGTGCTCAGCAGGTGGTTCAGGCGGTTCTGGCAGGTGGTATCCGTCTGTTCGGGGTGTGGTTCCAGCATCTCATGAACACGTTTCTGGCACATCTGAGATGTGGTTCCAGCCGGCCCGACAGGTGTTTCCGCAGTGTCCGCCAAGCGGTTCTGGCGTAGTTGGCAGGTGATTTTGGCATGACTGGCAGGTGGTTCCAGCAAGCCTGGCAGGTGATTCCAAATTGTTCACCAACTGGTTGTGGCGTAGCCGGCAGGTGATTTTTGCGTGATCGGCAGGTGGTTCTGGCGAGTCGAGCAGGTGGTTCCGGCGTGCCCGGCTGGTGCTCCCGGGGTCATTGGCACGGGGTTCTGGCATGTCTGTGAGGTGGTTCCTGCATGCCCGGCAAGTGATTCCGGAGTGTTCGCCAAGTGGTTCTGGCATAGTCGGCAGGTGATTTTGGCATGTCCGGCAGGTGGTTCAGGCGAGTTGAGCAGGTGGTTCCAACGTGCTAGGCAGGTGCTTCCGGCGTCTCCGGCACGTGTTTCTGGCACATCTGACAGGTGGTTCCGGCATGCCCGAAAGGTGATTCAGGTCTGTCCGGTAGGTGGTTCCAGCCTGCACGGCATGTGGTTCTGGTACGTCTCAGAGGTGGTTGCGCATGCCCAACAGGTGATTCCGGACTGTCCGCCACATGGTTCTGGCACGTCTGAGAGGTGGTTCCGGCATGACCGGCAGGTCATCCCAGAGAGTCCTCCAAGTGGTTCTGGCATAACACGCAGGTGATTTTGGCGTGTCTGGCAGGTTGTTCCGTTGTGCTTGGCAGGTGGTTCAGGCTTGGCCGGCAGGTGGTTCCAGACTGTCCAGGACGTGTTTCCAGCTTCTTCGGCATGTCGTTCTGGTACGTCTGAGAGGTGGTTCCGCCAGGGCTGGCAGGTGATTCCGGACCGTCCACCAGGTGGTTCTGGCATAGGCAGCAGTTGATATTGGCCTGTCCAGCAGGTGGTTCCAGCGAGTCGAACAGGTGGCTCCGGTGTGCTCGGCAGGTGGTTCCGGTCTGTCCGGTAGGTGATTCCGGCGTGTCCGGCACGTGCTTCCGGCACGTCTGAGAGGTGGTTCCGGCATGCGCGACAGGTGATTTCGGAGTGTCCGCCAGGTGGTTCTGGCGTACCTGGCAGGTGATTTTGGCGTGTCCGGCAGGTGTTTCTGGCGAGTCGAGCCGGTGGCTCTGGCATGCTCGGCTGGTGCTTCCGGCGTCTCCGGCACGTGTTTCTGGTGTGTGTCAGAGCTGGTTCCGGCATGTCCGGCAGATGATTCCGGAGTGTCTGCCAACTGGTTCTGGCATAGCCGGCTGGTGATTTGGGCATGTCAGGTAGGTGGTTCCGGCGAGTAGAGCAGGTGGCTCCGGCGTGCTCGGCAGGTTGTTCAGACAGGTCTGGCAGGTGTTTTCCGTCTGTTCGGGGTGTGGTTCCAGCATCTCATGCACATGGTTGTGGCATGTCTGAGATGTGGTTCTGGCCGGCCCGACAGGTGTTTCCACAGTGTCCGCCAAGTGGTACTGGCGTAGTTGGCAGGTGATTTTGGCATGACCGGCAGGTGGTTCCAGCAAGCCCGGCAGGTGATTCCGAAGTGTTCCCCAACTGGTTGTGGCGTAGCCGGCAGGTGATTTTTGCGTGTCCGGCAGGTGGTTCTGGGATATCTGAGAGGTGGTTCCGGCATGCCCGGCAGGTGATTCCGGAGTGTCCGCCAAGTGGTTCTGGCATACCCAGCAGATGATTTTGGCGTGTCAGGGAGGTGGTACCGGTGAGTCGAGCAGGTGGTTCCGGCGTGCTCAGCAGGTGGTTCAGGCGGTTCTGGCAGGTGGTATCCGTCTGTTCGGGGTGTGGTTCCAGCATCTCATGAACACGTTTCTGGCACGTCTGAGATGTGGTTCCAGCCGGCCCGACAGGTGTTTCCGCAGTGTCCGCCAAGCGGTTCTGGCGTAGTTGGCAGGTGATTTTGGCATGACTGGCAGGTGGTTCCAGCAAGCCTGGCAGGTGATTCCAAAGTGTTCACCAACTGGTTGTGGCGTAGCCGGCAGGTGATTTTTGCGTGATCGGCAGGTGGTTCTGGCGAGTCGAGCAGGTGGTTCCGGCGTGCTCGGCTGGTGCTTCCGGGGTCATTGGCACGGGGTTCTGGCATGTCTGAGAGTTGGTTCCTGCATGCCCGGCCAGTGATTCCCGAGTGTTCGCCAAGTGGTTCTGGCATAGTCGGCAGGTGATTTTGGCATGTCCGGCAGGTGGTTCAGGCGAGTTGAGCAGGTGGTTCCAACGTGCTTGGCAGGTGCTTCCGGCGTCTCCGGCGCGTGTTTCTCGCACATCTGACAGGTGGTTCCGGCATGCCCGAAAGGTGATTCCGGTCTGTCCGGTAGGTGGTTCCAGCCTGCACGGCATGTGGTTCTGGTACGTCTCAGAGGTGGTTGCGCATGCCCAACAGGTGATTCCGGACTGTCCGCCACATGGTTCTGGCACGTCTGAGAGGTGGTTCCGGCATGCCCGGCAGGTCATCCCAGAGAGTCCTCCAAGTGGTTCTGGCATAACACGCAGGTGATTTTGGCGTGTCTGGCAGGTTGTTCCGTTGTGCTTGGCAGGTGGTTCAGGCTTGGTCGGCAGGTGGTTCCAGACTGTCCAGGACGTGTTTCCAGCTTCTCCGGCAGGTCGTTCTGGTACGTCTGAGAGGTGGTTCCGCCATGGCTGGCAGGTGATTCCGGACCGTGCCCCAGGTGGTTCTGGCATAGCCAGCAGTTGATATTGGCCTGTCCAGCAGGTGGTTCCAGCGAGTCGAACAGGTGGCTCCGGCGTGCTCGGCAGGTGGTTCCGGTCTGTCCGGTAGGTGATTCCGGCGTGTCCGGCACGTGCTTCCGGCACGTCTGAGAGGTGGTTCCGGCATGCGCGACAGGTGATTTCGGAGTGTCCGCCAGGTGGTTCTGGCGTACCTGGCAGGTGATTTTGGCGTGTCCGGCAGGTGTTTCTGGCGAGTCGAGCAGGTGGCTCTGGCATGCTCGGCAGGTGCTTCCGGCGTCTCCGGCACGTGGTTCTGGTGTGTGTCAGAGCTGGTTCCGGCATGTCCGGCAGATGATTCCGGAGTGTCTGCCAACTGGTTCTGGCATACCCGGCTGGTGATTTGGGCATGTCAGGTAGGTGGTTCCGGCGAGTAGAGCAGGTGGCTCCGGCGTGCTCGGCAGGTTGTTCAGACGGGTCTGGCAGGTGTTTTCCGTCTGTTCGGGGTGTGGTTCCAGCATCTCATGCACATGGTTGTGGCATGTCTGAGATGTGGTTCTGGCCGGCCCGACAGGTGTTTCCACAGTGTCCGCCAAGTGGTACTGGCGTAGTTGGCAGGTGATTTTGGCATGACCGGCAGGTGATTCCAGCAAGCCCGGCAGGTGATTCCGAAGTGTTCCCCAACTGGTTGTGGCGTAGCCGGCAGGTGATTTTTGCGTGTCCGGCAGGTGGTTCTGGGATATCTGAGAGGTGGTTCCGGCATGCCCGGCAGGTGATTCCGGAGTGTTCGCCAAGTGTTTCCGGCGTAGCCGGCAGGTGATTTTGCATGTCCAGCGGTCGTTCCGGCGGGTCGAGCCGGTGGTTCCGGCGTGTCCGGCAGGTGTTTCCGGTCTGTCCGGCAGGTGGTTCTGTGGTGTCCGGCACGAGGTTCAGTCTGAGAGGCTGTGCCGGCATGCCCCTCACGTGATTCCGGCTTGTCCCCGAAGTGGTGCTGGTGTAGCGGGCAGGTGATTTTGGCGTGTCCGGCAGGTGGTTCAGGCGAGTTGAGCAGGTGGTTGCGACGTGCTCGGCAGGTGCTTCCGGCGTCTCCGGCACGTGTTTCTGGCACATCTGACTGGTGGTTCCGGAATGCCCAAAAGTTGATTCCGGTCTGTCTGGTAGGTGGTTCCGTTGTGCACGGCATGTGGTTCTGGTACGTGTCAGAGGTGGTTGCGTATGCCCAACAGGTGATTCAGGACTGTCCGCCACGTGCTTCTGGCACGTCTGAGAGGTGGTTCCAACATGCCCGGCAGGTCATTTCGGAGAGTCGTCCAAGTGGTTCTGGCGTAGCCCGCAGGTGATGTTGGCGTGTCCGGCAGGTGGTTCCGCCGTGCTCGGCAGGTGGTTAAGGCATGGCCGTCACGTGGTTCCAGTCTGTCCAGGACGTGTTTCCAGCTTCTCCGGCAGGTGGTTCTGGTACGTCTCAGAGGTGGTTCCGCCATGGCTGGCAGGTGATCCCGGACTGTCCCCCAGGTGGTTCTGGCATAGCCAGCAGTTGATATTGGCCTGTCCGGCAGGTGGTTCCAGCGAGTCGAACAGGTGGCTCCGGCGTTCTTGGCAGGTGGTTCCGGTCTGTCCGGTAGGTGTTTGCGGCGTGTCTGGCACGTGCTTCCGGCATGCGCGACAGGTGATTCCGTAGTGTCCGCCAGGTGGTTCTGGCATACCCGGCAGGTGATTTTGGCGTGTCCGGCAGGTGTTTCTGGCGAGTCGAGCAGGTGGCTCCGGCATGCTCGGCAGGTGCTTCCGGCGTCTCCGGCACTTGGTTCTGGTGTGTCTGAGAGCTGGTTCCGGCATGTCCGGCAGATGATTCCGGAGTGTCCGCCAAGTGGTTCTGGCATACCCAGCAGGTGATTTTGGCGTGTCAGGGATGTGGCACCGGTGAGTCGAGCAGGTAGTTCCGGCGTGCTCGGCAGGTGGTTCAGGCGGTTCTGGCAGGTGGTATCCGACTGTTCGGGGTGTGGTTCCAGCATCTCATGAACACGTTTCTGGCACGTCTGAGATGTGGTTCCAGCCGGCCCGACAAGTGTTTCCGCAGTGTCCGCCAAGCGGTTCTGGCGTAGTTGTCAGGTGATTTTGGCATGACTGGCAGGTGGTTCCAGCAAGCCTGGCAGGTGATTCCAAAGTGTTCACCAACTGGTTGTGGCGTAGCCGGCAGGTGATTTTTGCGTGATCGGCAGGCGGTTCTGGCGAGTCGAGCAGGTGGTTCCGGCGTGCCCGGCTGGTGCTTCCGGGGTCATTGGCACGGGGTTCTGGCATGTCTGAGAGGTGGTTCCGGCATGAGCGACAGGTGATTTCGGAGTGTCCGCCAGGTGGTTCTGGAGTACCCGGCAGGTGATTTTTGCGTCATCAGCAGGTGGTTCTGGCGAGTCGAGCAGGTGGTTCTGGCGTGCTCGGCTGGTGCTTCCGGGGCCATTGGCCCGGGATTCTGGCATGTCTGAGATGTGGTTCCTGCATGCCCGGCAAGTGATTTCGGAGTGTTCGCCAAGTGGTTCTGGCATAGTCGTCAGGTGATTTTGGCATGTCCGGCAGGTGGTTCAGGCGAGTTGAGCAGGTGGTTCCAACGTGCTTGGCAGGTGCTTCCGGCGTCTCCGGCACGTGTTTCTGGCACATCTGACAGGTGGTTCCGGCATGCCCGAAAGGTGATTCCGGTCTGTCCGGTAGGTGGTTCCAGCCTGCACGGCATGTGGTTCTGGTACGTCTCAGAGGTGGTTGCGCATGCCCAACAGGTGATTCCGGACTGTCCGCCACATGGTTCTGGCACGTCTGAGAGGTGGTTCCGGCATGCCCGGCAGGTCATCCCAGAGAGTCCTCCAAGTGGTTCTGGCATAACACGCAGTTGATTTTGGCGTGTCTGGCAGGTTGTTCCGTTGTGCTTGGCAGGTGGTTCAGGCTTGGCCGGCAGGTGGTTCCAGACTGTCCAGGACGTGTTTCCAGCTTCTCTGGCAGGTGGTTCTGGTACGTCTGAGAGGTGGTTCCGCCATGGCTGGCAGGTGATTCCGGACCGTCCCCCAGGTGGTTCTGGCATAGCCAGCAGTTGATATTGGCCTGTCCGGCAGGTGGTTCCAGCGAGTCGAACAGGTGGCTCCGGCGTTCTTGGCAGGTGGTTCCGGTCTGTCCGGTAGGTGTTTCCAGCGCGTCTGGCACGTGATTCCGGCATGCGCGGCAGGTGATTCCGTAGTTTCCGCCAGGTGGTTCTGGCATACCCGGCAGGTGATTTTGGCGTGTCCGGCAGATGTTTCTGGCGAGTCGAGCAGGTGGCTCCGTCATGCTCGGCAGGTGCTTCCGGCGTCTCCGGCACTTGGTTCTGGTGTGTCTGAGAGCTGGTTCCGGCATGTCCGGCAGATGATTCCGGAGTGTCCGCCAAGTGGTTCTGGCATACCCAGCAGATGATTTTGGCGTGTCAGGGAGGTGGTACCGGTGAGTCGAGCAGGTGGTTCCGGCGTGCTCAGCAGGTGGTTCAGGCGGTTCTGGCAGGTGGTATCCGTCTGTTCGGGGTGTGGTTCCAGCATCTCATGAACACGTTTCTGGCACGTCTGAGATGTGGTTCCAGCCGGCCCGACAGGTGTTTCCGCAGTGTCCGCCAAGCGGTTCTGGCATAGTTGGCAGGTGATTTTGGCATGACTGGCAGGTGGTTCCAGCAAGCCTGGCAGGTGATTCCAAAGTGTTCACCAACTGGTTGTGGCGTAGCCTGCAGGTGATATTTGCGTGATCGGCAGGTGGTTCTGGCGAGTCGAGCAGGTGGTTCCGGCGTGCCCGGCTGGTGCTTCCGGGGTCATTGGCACGGGGTTCTGGCATGTCTGAGAGGTGGTTCCGGCATGAGCGACAGGTGATTTCGGAGTGTCCGCAAGGTGGTTCTGGCGTAACCGGCAGGTGATTTTTGCGTCATCGGCAGGTGGTTCTGGCGAGTCGAGCAGGTGGTTCCGGCCTGCTCGGCTGGTGCTTCCGGGGTCATTGGCACGGGGTTCTGGCATGTCTGAGAGGTGGTTCCTGCATGCCCGGCAAGAGATTCCAGAGTGTTCGCCAAGTGGTTCTGGCATAGTCGGCAGGTGATTTTGGTATGTCCGGCAGGTGGTTCAGGCGAGTTGAGCAGGTGGTGCCAACGTGCTTGGCAGGTGCTTCCGGCGTCTCCGGCACGTGTTTCTGGCACATCTGACAGGTGGTTCCGGCATGCCCGAAAGGTGATTCCGGTCTGTCCGGTAGGTGGTTCCAGCCTGCACGGCATGTGGTTCTGGTACGTCTCAGAGGTGGTTGCGCATGCCCAACAGGTGATTCCGGACTGTCCGCCACATGGTTCTGGCACGTCTGAGAGGTGGTTCCGGCATGCCCGGCAGGTCATCCCAGAGAGTCCTCCAAGTGGTTCTGGCATAACACGCAGGTGATTTTGGCGTGTCTGGCAGGTTGTTCCGTTGTGCTTGGCAGGTGGTTCAGGCTTGGCCGGCAGGTGGTTCCAGACTGTCCAGGACGTGTTTCAGCTTCTCCGGCAGGTGGTTCTGGTACGTCCGAGAGGTGGTTCCGCCATGGCTGGCAGGTGATTCCGGACCGTCCCCCAGGTGGTTCTGGCATAGCCAGCAGTTGATATTGGCCTGTCCGGCAGGTGGTTCCAGCGAGTCGAACAGGTGGCTCCGGCGTGCTCGCCAGGTGGTTCCGGTCTGTCCGGTAGGTGATTCCGGCGTGTCCGGCACGTGCTTCCGGCACGTCTGAGAGGTGGTTCCGGCATGCGCGACAGGTGATTTCGGAGTGTCCGCCAGGTGGTTCTGGCGTACCTGGCAGGTGATTTTGGCGTGTCCGGCAGGTGTTTCTGGCGAGTCGAGCAGGTGGCTCCGGCATGCTCGGCAGATGCTTCCGGCGTCTCCGGCACGTGGTTCTGGTGTCTCGGAGAGCTGGTTCCAGCATGTCCGGCAGATGATTCCGGAGTGCCCGCCAAGTGGTTCTGGCATACCCGGCTGGTGATTTGGGCATGTCAGGTAGGTGGTTCCGGCGAGTCGAGCAGGTGGCTCCGGCGTGCTCGGCAGGTTGTTCAGACGGGTCTGGCAGGTGTTTTCCGTCTGTTCGGGGTGTGGTTCCAGCATCTCATGCACATGGTTCTGGCACGTCTGAGATGTGGTTCCGGCCGGCCCGACAGGTGTTTCCACAGTGTCCGCCAAGTGGTACTGGCGTAGTTGGCAGGTGATTTTGGCATGACCGGCAGGTGGTTCCATCAAGCCCGGCACGTGATTCCGAAGTCTTCCCCAACTGGTTGTGGCGTAGCCGGCAGGTGATTTTTGCGTGTCCAGCAGGTGGTTCTGGCGAGTCGAGCAGGTGGTTCCGGCGTGCTCGGCAGGTGCTTCCGGGGCCATTGGCACGTGCTTTGTGCCTTCCACCACTAGAGCAATGGAGGGCACGGCTGAGAGCAAAGGACCCTTTCTGACATAGGTGCATTCTGACACTCTCTTACCCAGTGCACAATGGGGGTTTGTAAAAAGCCTATCGTGTGCTCCTGCTAAGCATGCGGAAGCACAGTCATCTGGGCCTCGTCCCCGTTGCTGAAGGGGAAGATGTAGACATTTCGTCTGAGCCGGGTAGGCAAGGTGGAAATGTGGCAGGAGCAGAAGTTCCAAATCTGCGAGTTAAGCGCTGAAAAGAAATGGCATATCAGCTGCCTTTGTATGAGATGCTGACAGGACACAGAAAGAGCACTGTTGAAAGCGAGTTCTTGCTCAGCTTCCTAAAGAGATGGAAGGAAGATGGTCTCTGGATTGTCGCCCCTTGAGGGGTGAGCCAGTGCATTGTGCATTCCACGTCTAGAGCAATGAAGGGCACGGCTGAGAGCAAAGGGGTCTTTCTGACATAGCTGCTTTCCGACACTCTCTCCAGCAGTGCGCAATGGTGGTTGGAAAAAGGTGTGCAGTCTATCGCCTCCTAAGCACGTGGACGCTCAATCATTTGGGACTCAGCCCAGTTGCTTCAGGGGAAGATGTAGGCATTTCGTCTGAGCCGGGTTGGCCAGGTGGAATTGCGGCAGAAGCAGGAGTCCTAAGCTGCGAGTTAAGGGCTTGGAAGAAAGGCCATTTGAGCAGCCTTTGTATGAGAAGTTAAACGGTCTGCTGTAACAGGACTGTGGAAAGCGAGTTGTTTCTCAGCTTCCTAAAGAGCTGCAGGCAAGACAGTTTATGGCTTGTCTCCAATTGAAGGATGGAGTTAGTGCCTTGTGCCTTCCACCTCTAGAGCAATGGAGGGCACGGCTGAGAGCAAAGGGCCCTTTCTGACATAGGTGCATTCTGACACTCTCTGACCCAGTGCACAATGGCGGTGTGTAAAAAGCCTATTGTCTGCTCCTGCTAAGCATGTGGCAGCACAATCATGTGGGCTTCGCCCCCGTTGCTTAAGGGGAAGATGAAGGCATTTCGTCTGAGCCGGGTTGGCAAGGTGGAACAGTGGCAGAAGCGGAAGTCCTAAACCGGCCAGTTAAGCACAGGGAAGAAATGGCGTTTGAGCTGCCTCTGTATGAGAGTTTCCTCGTATGCTGTAACAGCACTGTGGAAAGCGAGTTCCTTCCCAGCTTCCTAAAGAGCTGGAGGCAAGACAGTTTATGGCTTGTCTCCCATGGAAGGATGGAGGCAGTGCTTTGTGCCTTCCACCTCTAGAGCAATGGAGGGCGCGGCTGAGAGTAAAGGGCTCTTTCTGCCATTGGTGCTTTCTGACACTCTCCCAACCGTTGCACTTCGTGGTTAGTTAAAAGCCTATTGTCTCTCTCCTCCTCAGCATGTGGAACCACAATCCTATGGGCCTCATCCCCATTGCTCAAGGGGAAGATGTAAGCATTTCGTCTGAGCCGGGTTGGCAAGGTGGAAACGTGCAGGATGCAGATGTCCCAGACTGGCGAGTGAAGTGCTGAAAAGAAACGGCATTCAGCCTCCTTTGTATGAGATGTTCCCAGGACGCTGTAAGAGCACTGTGGAAAGGGAGTTTTTTCTCCACTTCCTAAAGAGCTGGAAGCAGGCCAAGATGTGGTTTGTCTCCCATTGAGGGGTGGATCCAGAACCAGTGCCTTGTGCCTTCCACCTCGAGAGCAATGGAGGGCATGGCTGAGAGCAAAGGGGCCTTTCTGACATAGCTGCTTTCCGACGCTCTCTAAGCAGTGTAAAATGGTGGTTGGAAAAATGCATGCAGTTTATCGCCTCCTAAGCATGTGGATGCTCAATCATTTGGGAATCAGCACAGTCGCTTCAGGGGAAGATGTAGGCATTTCGTCTGAGCCGGGTTGGCAAGGTGGAAATGCGGCAGAAGCAGATGTTGCAGATTGGTGAGTTAAGGGCTGAAAAGACACGGTGTTCAGCTGCCTTTGTATGAGACGTTCCCAGGACGCTGTAAGAGCACTGTGGAATGCGAGTGCTTTCCCAGCTTCCTAAAGAGCTGGAAGCAGGACAGTTGCTGGCTTGTCTCCAATTGAAGGATGGAGGCAGTGCTTTGTGCCTTCCACATCTAGAGCAATGGAGGGCACGGCTGAGAGCAAAGGGCCCTTTCTGACATAGGTGCATTCTGACACTGTCTGACCCAGTGCACAATGGCGGTTTGTAAAAAGCCTATTGTCTGCTCCTGCTAAGCATGCGGAAGCAGAGTCATCTATGCATCGTCCCCGTTGCTGAAGGGGAAGATGTAGACATTTCGTCTGAGCCGGGTTGGCAAGGTGGAAATGTGGCAGGTGCAGAAGTTCCAAATCTGCGAGTTAAGCGCTGAAAAGAAATGGCATATCAGCTGCCTTTGTATGAGATGTTGCCAGGACACAGAAAGAGCACTGTTGAAAGCGAGTTCTTGCTCAGCTTCCTAAAGAGATGGAAGGAAGATGGTCTGTGGCTTGTCGCCCATTGAGGGGGGGAGCCAGTGCATTGTGCATTCCACGTCTAGAGCAATGAAGGGCACGGCTGAGAGCAAAGGGGTTTTTCTGACATAGCTGCTTTCCGACATTCTCTCCAGCAGTGCGCAATGGTGGTTGGAAAAAGGCGTGCAGTCTATCGACTCCTAAGCACGTGGACGCTCAATCATTTGGGACTCAGCCCAGTTGCTTCAGGGGAAGATGTAGGCATTTCATCTGAGCCGGGTTGGCAAGGTGGAATTGCGGCAGAAGCAGGAGTCCTAAGCTGCGAGTTAAGGGCTGGGAAGAAATGCCATTTGAGCTGCCTTGGTATGAGAAGTTCCCCGGTCTGCTGTAACAGGACTGTGGAAAGCGAGTTGTTTGTCAGCTTCCTAAAGAGCTGGAGGCAAGACAGTTTATGGCTTGTCTCCAATTGAAGGATGGAGGCAGTGCTTTGTGCCTTCCACCTCTAGAGCAATGGAGGGCACGGCTGAGAGCAAAGGGCCCTTTCTGACATAGGTGCATTCTGACACTGTCTGACCCAGTGCACAATGGCGGTTTGTAAAAAGCCTATTGTCTGCTCCTGCTAAGCATGCGGAAGCACAGTCATCTGGGACTCGTCCCCATTGCTGAAGGGGAAGATGTAGACATTTCGTCTGAGCCGGGTTGGCAAGGTCCAAAGGTGGCAGGAGCAGAAGTTCCAAATCTGAGAGTTAAGCGCTGAAAAGAAATGGCATATCAGCTGCCTTTGTATGCGATGTTGCCAGGACACGGAAAGAGCACTGTTGAAAGCGAGCTCTTGCTCAGCTTCCTAAAGAGATGGAAGGAAGATGGTCTGTGGCTTGTCGCCCCTTGAGGGGGGGAGCCAGTGCATTGTGCATTCCACGTCTAGAGCAATGAAGGGCACGGCTGAGAGCAAGGGGGTCTTTCTGACATAGCTGCTTTCCGACATTCTCTCCAGCAGTGCGCAATGGTGGTTGGATAAAGGCGTGCAGTCTATCGCCTGCTAAGCACGTGGACGCTCAATCATTTGGGACTCAGCCCAGTTGCTTCACGGGAAGATGTAGGCATTTCGTCTGAGCCGGGTTGGCAAGGTGGATTTGCGGCAGAAGCAGGAGTCCTAAGCTGCGAGTTAAGGGCTGGGAAGAAATGCCATTTGAGCTGCCTTTGTATGAGAATTTAACCGGTCTGCTGTAACAGGACTGTGGAAAGCGAGTTGTTTGTCAGCTTCCTAAAGAGCTGGAGGCAAGACAGTTTATGGCTTGTCTCCAATTGAAGGATGGAGGCAGTGCTTTGTGCCTTCCACCTCTAGAGCAATGGAGGGCACAGCTGAGAGCAAAGGGCCCTTTCTGACATAGGTGCATTCTGACACTGTCTGACCGAGTGCACAATGGCGGTTTGTAAAAAGCCTATTGTCTGCTCCTGCTAAGCATGTGGAAGCACAATCATGTGGGCTTCGCCCCCGTTGCTTAAGGGGAAGATGTAGGCATTTCTTCTGAGCCGGGTTGGTAAGGTGGAACTGTGGCAGAAGCGGAAGTCCTAAAGCGGCCAGTTAAGCACTGGGAAGAAATGGCGTTTGAGCTGCCTCTGTATGAGAGTTTCCTCGTATGCTGTAACAGCACTGTGGAAAGCGAGTTCTTTCCCAGCTTCCTAAAGAGCTGGAGGCAAGACAGTTTATGGCTTGTCTCCCCTTGAAGGATGGAGGCAGTGCTTTGTGCCTTCCACCTCTACAGCAATGGAGGGCGTGGCTGAGAGTAAAGGGGTCTTTCTGCCATTGGTGCTTTCTGACACTCTCCCAACCGTTGCACTTCGTGGTTAGTTAAAAGCCTATTGTCTCTCTCCTCCTCAGCATGTGGAACCACAATCCTATGGGCCTCATCCCCATTGCTCAAGGGGAAGATGTAGGCAATTCGTCTGAGCCGGGTTGGCAAGGTGGAAACGTGCAGGATGCAGATGTCCCAGACTGGTGAGTGAAGTGCTGAAAAGAAACGGCGTTCAGCCTCCTTTGTATGAGATGTTCCCAGGACGCTGTAAGAGCACTGTGGAAAGGGAGTTTCTTCTCCACTTCCTAAAGAGCTTGAAGCAGGACAAGATGTGGTTTGTCTCCCATTGAGGGGTGGATCCAGAACCAGTGCCTTGTGCCTTCCACCTCGAGAGCAATGGAGGGCATGGCTGAGAGCAAAGGGGCCTTTCTGACATAGCTGCTTTCCGACGCTCTCTAAGCAGTGTAAAATGGTGGTTGGAAAAAGGCATGCAGTTTATCGCCTCCTAAGCATGTGGATGCTCAATCATTTGGGAATCAGCACAATCGCTTCAGGGGAAGATGTAGGCATTTCGTCTGAGCCGGGTTGGCAAGGTGGAAATGCGGCAGAAGCAGATGTTGCAGATTGGTGAGTTAAGGGCTGAAAAGACACGGTCTTCAGCTGCCTTTGTATGAGACGTTCCCAGGAGGCTGGAAGAGCACTGTGGAATGCGAGTGCTTTCCCAGCTTCCTAAAGAGCTGGAAGCAGGACAGTTGCTGGCTTGTCTCCAATTGAAGGATGGAGGCAGTGCTTTGTGCCTTCCACCTCTAGAGCAATGGAGGGCATGGCTGAGAGCAAAGGGCCCTTTCTGACATAGGTGCATTCTGACACTCTCTGACCCAGTGCACAATGGCGGTTTGTAAAAAGCCTATTGTCTGCTCCTGCTAAGCATGCGGAAGCACAGTCATCTGGGCCTCGTCCCCGTTGCTGAAGGGGAAGATGTAGACATTTCGTCTGAGCCGGGTTGGCAAGGTGGAAATGTGGCAGGAGCAGAAGTTCCAAATCTGCGAGTTAAGCGCTGAAAAGAAATGGCATATCAGCTGCCTTTTTATGAGATGTTGCCAGGACACAGAAAGAGCACTGTTGAAAGCGAGTTCTTGCTCAGCTTCCTAAAGAGATGGAAGGAAGATGGTCTGTGGCTTGTTGCCCCTTGAGGGGGGGAGCCAGTGCATTGTGCATTCCACGTCTAGAGCAATGAAGGGCATGGCTGAGAGCAAAGGGGTCTTTGTGACATAGCTGCTTTCCGACACTCTCTCCAGCAGTGCACAATGGTGGTTGGAAAAAGGCGTGCAGTCTATCGCATCCTAAGCACGTGGACGCTCAATCATTTGGGACTGAGCCCAGTTGCTTCAGGGGAAGATGTAGGCATTTCGTCTGAGCCAGGTTGGCCAGGTGGAATTGCGGCAGAAGCAGGAGTCCTAAAGCTGCGAGTTAAGGGCTGGGAAGAAATGCCATTTGAGCTGCCTTTGTATGAGAAGTTCCCCGGTCTGCTGTAACAGGACTTTGGAAAGCGAGTTGTTTCTCAGCTTCCTAAAGAGCTGCAGGCAAGACAGTTTATGGCTTGTCTCCAATTGAAGGATGGAGGCAGTGCTTTGTGCCTTCCACCTCTAGAGCAATGAAGGGCACGGCTGAGAGCAAAGGGCCCTTTCTGACATAGGTGCATTCTGACACTCTCTGACCCAGTGCACAATGGCGGTTTGTAAAAAGCCTATTGTCTGCTCCTGCTAAGCATGTGGCAGCACAATCATGTGGGCTTCGCCTCCGTTGCTTAAGGGGAAGACTTAGGCATTTCGTCTGAGCCGGGTTGGCAAGGTGGAACTGTGGCAGAAGCGTAAGTCCTAAAGCGGCCAGTTAAGCACTGGGAAGAAATGGCGTTTGAGCTGCCTCTGTATGAGAGTTTCCTCGTATGCTGTAACAGCACTGTGGAAAGCGAGTTCTTTCTCAGCTTCCTAAAGAGCTGGAGGCAAGACAGTTTACGGCTTGTCTCCCCTTGAAGGATGGAGGCAGTGCTTTGTGCCTTCCACCACTACAGCAATGGAGGGAGCGGCTGAGAGTAAAGGGGTCTTTCTGCCATTGGTGCTTTCTGACACTCTCCCAACCGTTGCACTTCGTGGTTAGTTAAAAGCCTATTGTCTCTCTCCTACCCAGCATGTCGAACCACAATCCTATGGGCCTCATCCCCTTTGCTCAAGGGGAAGATGTAGGCATTTCGTCTGAGCCGGGTTGGCAAGGTGGAAACGTGAAGGATGCAGATGTCCCAGACTGGCGAGTGAAGTGCTGAAAAGAAACGGCGTTCAGCCTCCTTTGTATGAGATGTTCCCAGGACGCTGTAAGAGCACTGTGGAAAGGGAGTTTCTTCTCCACTTCCTAAAGAGCTTGAAGCAGGACAAGATGTGGTTTGTCTCCCATTGAGGGGTGGATCCAGAACCAGTGCCTTGTGCCTTCCACCTCGAGAGCAATGGAGGGCATGGCTGAGAGCAAAGGGGCCTTTCTGACATAGCTGCTTTACGACGCTCTCTAAGCAGTGTAAAATGGTGGTTGGAAAAAGGCATGCAGTTTATCACCTCGTAAGCATGTGGATGCTCAATCATTTGGGAATCAGCACAGTCGCTTCAGGGGAAGATGTAGGCATTTCGTCTGAGCCGGGTTGGCAAGCTGGAAATGCGGCAGAAGCAGATGTTGCAGATTGGTGAGTTAAGGGCTGGAAAGATGCGGTGTTCAGCTGCCTTTGTAAGAGACGTTCCCAGGACGCTGTAAGAGCACTGTGGAATGCGAGTGCTTTCCCAGCTTCCTAAAGAGCTGGAAGCAGGACAGTTGCTGGCTTGACTCCAATTGAAGGATGGAGGCAGTGCTTTGTGCCTTCCACCTCTAGAGCAATGGAGGGCACGGCTGAGAGCAAAGGGCCCTTTCTGACATAGGTGCATTCTGACACTCTCTGACCCAGTGCACAATGGCGGTTTGTAAAAAGCCTATTGTCTGCTCCTGCTAAGCATGTGGCAGCACAATCATGTGGGCTTCGCCCCCGTTGCTTAAGTGGAAGATGTAGGCATTTCGTCTGAGCCGGGTTGGCAAGGTGGAACTGTGGCAGAAGCGGAAGTCCTAAAGCGGCCAGTTAAGCACTGGGAAGAAATGGCGTTTGAGCTGCCTCTGCATGAGACTTTCCACGTATGCTGTAAAAGCACTGTGGAAAGCGAGTTCTTTCTCAGCTTCCTAAAGAGCTGGAGGCAAGGCAGTTTATGGCTTGTCTCCCATTGAAGGATGGAGGCCGTGCTTTGTGCCTTCCACATCTACAACAATGGAGGGTGCGGCTGAGAGTAAAGGGGTCTTTCTGCCATTGGTGCTTTCTGACACTCTCCCAACCATTGCACTTCGTGGTTAGTTAAAAGCCTATTGTCTCTCTCCTCCTCAGCATGTGGAACCACAATCCTATGGGCCTCATCCCCATTGCTCAAGGGGAAGATGTAGGCATTTCGTCTGAGCCGGGTTGGCAAGGTGGAAACGTGCAGGATGCAGATGTCCCAGACAGGCGAGTGAAGTGCTGAAAAGAAACGGCGTTCAGCCTCCTTTGTATGATATGTTCCCAGGACGCTGTAAGAGCACTGTGGAAAGGGAGATTTTTCTCCAATTCCTAAAGAGCTGGAAGCAGGCCAAGATGTGGTTTGTCTCCCATTGAGGGGTGGATCCAGAACCAATGCCGTGTGCCTTCCACCTCGAGAGCAATGGAGGGCATGGCTGACAGCAAGGGGACCTTTCTGACATAGCAGCTTTCCGACGCTCTCTAAGCAGTGTAAAATCGTGGTTGGAAAAAGGCATGCAGTTTATCGCCTCCTAAGCATGTGGATGATCAATCATTTGGGAATCAGCACAGTCGCTTCAGGGGAAGATGTAGGCATTTCGTCTGAGCCGGGTTGGCAAGGTGGAAATGCGGCAGAAGCAGATGTTGCAGATTGGTGAGTTAAGGGCTGAAAAGACACGGCGTTCAGCTGCCTTTGTATGAGACGTTCCCAGGACGCTGTAAGAGCACTGTGGAATGCGAGTGCTTTCCCAGCTTCCTAAAGAGCTGGAAGCAGGACAGTTGCTGGCTTGTCTCCAATTGAAGGATGGAGGCAGTGCTTTGTGCCTTCCACCTCTAGAGCAATGGAGGGCACGGCTGAGAGCAAAGGGCCCTTTCTGACATAGGTGCATTCTGAAACTCTCTGACCCAGTGCACAATGACGGTTTGTAAAAAGCCTATTGTCTGCTTCTGCTAAGCATGCGGAAGCACAGTCATCTGGGCCTCGTCCCCGTTGCTGAAGGGGAAGATGTAGACATTTCGTCAGAGCCGGGTTGGCAAGGTGGAAATGTGGCAGGAGCAGAAGTTCCAAATCTGCGAGTTAAGCGCTGAAAAGAAATGGCATATCAGCTGCCTTTGGATGAGATGTTGCCAGGACACAGAAAGAGCACTGTTGAAAGCGAGTTCTTGCTCAGCTTCCTAAAGAGATGGAAGGAAGATGGTCTGTGGCTTGTCGCCCCTTGAGGGGGGGAGCCAGTGCATTGTGCATTCCACGTCTAGAGCAATGAAGGGTACGGCTGAGAGCAAAGGGGTCTTTCTGACATAGCTGCTTTCCGACACTCTCTCCAGCAGTGCACAATGGTGGTTGGAAAAAGGCGTGCAGTCTATCGCCTCCTAAGCACTTGGACGCTCAATCATTTGGGACTCAGCCCAGTTGCTTCAGGGGAAGATGTAGGCATTTCGTCTGAGCCGGGTTGGCAAGGTGGAATTGTGGCAGAAGCAGGAGTCCTAAAGCTGCGAGTTAAGGGCTGGGAAGAAATGCCATTTGAGCTGCCTTTGTATGAGAAGTTCCCCGGTCTGCTGTAACAGGACTGTGGAAAGCGAGTTGTTTGTCAGCTTCCTAAAGAGCTGGAGGCAAGACAGTTTATGGCTTGTCTCCAATTGAAGGATGGAGGCAGTGCTTTGTGCCTTCCACCTCTAGAGCAATGGAGGGCACGGCTGAGAGCAAATGGCCCTTTCTGACATAGGTGCATTCTGACACTCTCTGACCCAGTGCACAATGGCGGTTTGTAAAAAGCCTATTGTCTGCTCGTGCTAAGCATGTGGCAGCACAATCAAGTGGGCTTCGCCCCCGTTGCTTAAGGGGAAGATGTAGGCATTTCGTCTGAGCCCGGTTGGCAAGGTGGAACTGTGGCAGAAGCGGAAGTCCTAAAGCGGCCAGTTAAGCACTGGGAAGAAATGGCGTTTGAGCTGCCTCTGTATGAGAGTTTCCTCGTATGCTGTAACAGCACTGTGGAAAGCGAGTTCTTTCCCAGCTTCCTAAAGAGCTGTAGGCAAGACAGTTTATGGCTTGTCTCCCATTGAAGGATGGAGGCAGTCCTTTGTGCCTTCCACCTCTACAGCAATGGAGGGCGAGGCTGAGAATAAAGGGGTGTTTCTGCAATTGGTAGTTTCTGACACTCTCCCAACCGTTGCACTTCGTGGTTAGTTAAAAGCCTATTGTCTCTCTCCTCCTCAGCATGTGGAACCACCATCCTATGGGCCTCATCCCCATTGCTCAAGGGGAAGATGTAGGCATTTCGTCTGAGCCGGGTTGGCAAGGTGGAAACGTGCAGGATGCAGATGTCCCAGACTGGCGAGTGAAGTGCTGAAAAGAAACGGCGTTCAGCCTCCTTTGTATGAGATGTTCCCAGGACGCTGTAAGAGCACTGTGGAAAGGGAGTTTTTTCTCCACTTCCTAAAGAGCTGGAAGCAGGCCAAGATGTGTTTTGTCTCCCATTGAGGGGTGGATCCAGAACCAGTGCCTTGTGCCTTCCACCTCGAGAGCAATGGAGGGCATGGCTGAGAGCAAAGGGGCCTTTCTGACATAGCTGCTTTCCGACGCTCTCTAAGCAGTGTAAAATGGTGGTTGGAAAAATGCATGCAGTTTATCGGCTCCTAAGCATGTGGATGCTCAATCATTTGGGAATCAGCACAGTCGCTTCAGGGGAAGATATAGGCATGTAGTCTGATCCGGGTTGGCAAGGTGGAAATGCGGCAGAAGCAGATGTTGCAGATTGGTGTGTTAAGGGCTGAAAAGACACGGTGTTCAGCTGCCTTTGTATGAGACGTTCCCAGGACGCTGTAAGAGCACTGTGGAATGCGAGAGCTTTCCCAGCTTCCTAAAGAGCTGGAAGCAGGACAGTTGCTGGCTTGTCTCCAATTGAAGGATGGAGGCAGTGCTTTGTGCCTTCCACATCTAGAGCA
>NW_027227752.1:0-59801 GCF_037783145.1 Equus przewalskii | reverse complement strand
GCCTGTGTAACGCTGCTTCATTGCAGTCCTGATCTGGCTGAAGTATGACTTCTGCTCTGGGTGTGCTACATTGCCCTAGAGCTGAAAGGCACAACGTGCAGGCTTCTTTCCAAAGGGCGAGTTGGGCCCCACAGCATTTTGCTTCCAGCTCCTTGGGAAGCTAACAAACAACTAGCTCTGCACAATGCTCTTACAGCCTACCGGGAACATCTATTCCAAAGGCCTGTGAAACGCAGTTTCTTTGCAGGCCTGATCTGGCTGAAGTAGGACTTCTGCTCTGGGTGTGCTACATTGCCCTAGAGCTGAAAGGCACAACGTGCAGGCTTCTTTCCAAAGGGCGAGTTGGGCCCCACAGCATCTTGCTTCCAGCTCTTTGGGAAGCTAAGAAACAACTCGATCTGCACAGTGCTCTTACAGCCTACCGGGAACATCTCTTTCAATGGCCTGTGAAACGCAGTTTCTTTGCAGGCCTGATCAGGCTGAAGTAGGACTTCTGCTCTGGGTGTGCTACATTGCCCTAGAGCTGAAAGGCACAACGTGCAGGCTTCTTTCCAAAGGGCGAGTTGGGCCCCACAGCATCTTGCTTCCAGCTCTTTCGGAAGCTAAGAAACTACTCGCTCTGCACAGAGCTCTTACAGCCTACCGGTAACATCTCTTCAAAAGGCCTGTGAAACACAGTTTCTTTGCAGGCCTGATCTGGCTCAAGTTGGACTTCTGCTCTGGGTGTGCTACATTGCCCTAAAGCTGAAAGGCACAACGTGCAGGCTTCTTTCCAAAGGGCGAGTTGGGCCCCACAGCATCTTGCTTCCAGCTCTTTGGGAAGCTAAGAAACAACTCGCTCTGCGCAGTGCTCTTACAGCGTACCGGGAACATTACTTCCAAAGGCCTGTGAAACGCAGTTTCTTTACAGCCCTGATCTGGCTGAAGTAGGACTTCTGCTCTGGGTGTGCTACATTGCCTTAGCGCTGAAAGGCCCAACGTGCAGGCTTCTTTCCAAAGGGCGAGTTGGACCCCACAGCATCTTGCTTCCAGCTCTTTGGGAAGCTAAGAAACAACTCGCTCTGCACAGTGCTCTAACAGCCTACCGGGAAAATGTCTTCCAAACGCCTGTGAAACGCAGTTTCTTTGCAGGCCTGATCTGGCTGAAGTAGGACTTCTGCTCTGGGTGTGCAACATTGCCCTAGAGCTGAAAGTCACAACGTGCAGGCTTCTTTCCAAGTGGTGAGTTGGGCCCCACAGCATCTTGCTTCCAGCTCTTTGGCAAGCAAAGAAACAACTCGCTCTGCTCAGTGCTCTTACAGCCTAGTGGGAACATCTCTTCCAAAGGCCTGTGTAACGCAGTTTCTTTGCAGGCCTGATCTGGCTGAAGCAGGACTTCTGCTCTGGGTGTGCTACATTGCCCTAGAGCTGAAAGGCACAACGTGCAGGCTTCTTTCCAAAGGGTGAGTTGGACCCCACAGCACCTTGCTTCCAGCTCTTTGGGAAGCTGAGAAACAACTCGCTCTGCACAGTGCTCTTACAGCCTACCGGGAACATCTCTTCCAAAGGCCTGTGTAACGCAGTTTCTTTGCAGGCATGATCTGGCTGAAGTAGGACTTCTGCTCTGGGTGTGCTACATTGCCCTAGAGCTGAAAGGCCCAACGTGTAGGCTTCTTTCAAAAGGGCGAGTTGGGCCGCACAGCATCTTGCTTCCAGCTCTTTGGGAAGCTAAGAAACAACTCGCTGTGCTCAGTGCTCTTACAGCCTAGTGGGACCATCTCTTCCAAAGGCCTGTGTAACGCAGTTTCTTTGCAGGCCTGATCTGCCTGAAGCAGGACTTCTGCTCTGGGTGTGCTACATTGCCCTAGAGCTGAAAGGCCCAACGTGCAGGCTTCTTTCCAAATGGTGAGTTGGGCCCCACAGCATCTTGCTTTCAGCTCTTTGGGAACCTAAGAAACAACTGGCTCTGCACAGTGCTCTTACAGCCTAGTGGGAACATCTCTTCCAAAGGCCTGTGTAATGCAGCTTCTTTGCAGTCCTCATCTGGCTGAAGTAGGACTTCTGCTCTGGGTGTGCTACATTGCCCTAGAGCTGAAAGGCACAACGTGCAGGCTTCTTTCCAAAGGGCGAGTTGGGCCCCACAGCATTTTGCTTCCAGCTCCTTGGGAAACTAACAAACAACTAGCTCTGCACAGTGCTCTTACAGCCTACCGGGAACATCTATTCCAAAGGCCTGTGAAACGCAGTTTCTTTGCAGGCCTGATCTGGCTGAAGTAGGACTTCTGCTCTGGGTGTGCTACATTGCCCTAGAGCTGAAAGGCACAACGGTCAGGCTTCTTTCCAAAGGGCGATTTGGGCCCCACAGCATCTTGCTTCCAGCTCTTTGGGAAGCTAAGAAACAACTCGATCTGCACAGTGCTCTTACAGCCTACCAGGAACACCTCTTCCAAAGGCCTGTGAAACGCAGTTTCTTTGCAGGCCTGATCTGGCTGAAGTAGGACTTCTGCTCTGGGTGTGCTACATTGCCCTAGAGCTGGAAGGCACAACGTGCAGGCTTCTTTCCAAAGGGCGAGTTGGGCACCACAGAATCTTGCTTCCAGCTCTTTGGGAAGCTAAGAAACAACTCGCTCTGCACAGTGCTCTTAGAGCCTACCGGGAACATCTCTTCCAAAGGCCTGTGAAACGCTGTTTCTTTGCAGGCCGGATCTGGCTGAAGTAGGACTTCTGCTCTTGGTGTGCTACTTTGCTCTAGAGCTGAAAGGCACAACGTGCAGGTTTCTTTCCAAAGGGCGAGTTGGGCACCACAGCATCTTGCTTCCAGCTCTTTGGGAAGCTAAGAAACAACTCGCTCTGCACAGTGCTGTTACAGCCTACCAGGAACATCTCTTCCAAAGGCCTGTGAAACGCAGTTTCTTTGCAGGCCTGATCTGGCTGAAGTAGGACTTCTGCTGTGGGTGTGCTACATTGCCCTAGAGCTGAAAGGCCCAACGTGCAGGCTTCTTTCAAAAGGGCGAGTTGGGACCCACAGCATCTTGCTTCCAGCTCTTTGGGAAGCTAAGAAACAACTCGCTCGGTTCAGTGCTCTTACAGCCTAGTGGGAACATCTCTTCCAAAGGCCTGTGTAACGCAGTTTCTTTGCAGGCCGGATGTGGCTGAAGTAAGACTTCTGCTCTGGGTGTGCTACATTGCCCTAGAGCTGAAAGGCCCAACGTGCAGGCTTCTTTCCAAAGGGTGAGCTGGGCCCGACAGCATCTTGCTTACAGCTCTTTGGGAACATAAGAAACAACTGGCTCTGCACAGTGCTCTTACAGCCTAGTGGGAACATCTCTTCCAAAGGCCTGTGTAACGCAGCTTCTTTGCAGTCCTGATCTGGCTGAAGTAAGACTTCTGCTCTGGGTGTGCTACATTGCCCTAGAGCTGAAAGGCACAACGTGCAGGCTTCTTTCCAAAGGGCGAGTTGGGCCCAACAGCATTTTGCTTCCAGCTCCTTGGGAAGCTAAGAAACAACTCGCTCTGCACAGTGCTCTTACAGCCTACCGGGAACATCTCTTTCAAAGGCCTGTGAAACGCAGTTTCTTTGCAGGCCTGATCTGGCTGAAGTAGGACTTCTGCTCTGGGTGTGCTACATTGCCCTAGAGCTGAAAGGCACAACGTGCAGGCTTCTTTCCAAAGGGCGAGTTGGACCCCACAGCACCTTGCTTCCAGCTCTTTGGGAAGCTGAGAAACAACTCGCTCTGCACAGTGCTCTTACAGCCTACCGGGAACATCTCTTCCAAAGGCCTGTGTAACGCAGTTTCTTTGCAGGCCTGATGTGGCTGAAGTAGGACTTCTGCTCTGGGTGTGTTACATTGCCCTAGAGCTGAAAGGCCCAACGTGCAGGCTTCTTTCAAAAGGGCGAGTTGGGCCCCACAGCATCTTGCTTCCAGCTCTTTGGGAAGCTAAGAAACAACTCGCTGTGCTCAGTGCTCTTACAGCCTAGTGGGACCATCTCTTCCAAAGGCCTGTGTAACGCAGTTTCTTTGCAGGCCGGATCTGGCTGAAGTAGGACTTCTGCTCTGGGTGTGCTACATTGCCCTAGAGCTGAAAGGCCCAACGTGCAGGCTTCTTTCCAAATGGTGAGTTGGGCCCCACAGCATCTTGCTTTCAGCTCTTTGGGAACCTAAGAAACAACTGGCTCTGCACAGTGCTCTTACAGCCTAGTGGGAACATCTCTTCCAAAGGCCTGTGTAATGCAGCTTCTTTGCAGTCCTCATCTGGCTGAAGTAGGACTTCTGCTCTGGGTGTGCTACATTGCCCTAGAGCTGAAAGGCACAACGTGCAGGCTTCTTTTCAAAGGGCGAGTTGGGCCCCACAGCATTTTGCTTCCAGCTCCTTGGGAAACTAACAAACAACTAGCTCTGCACAGTGCTCTTACAGCCTACCGGGAACATCTATTCCAAAGGCCTGTGAAACGCAGTGTCTTTGCAGGCCTGATCTGGCTGAAGTAGGACTTCTGCTCTGGGTGTGCTACATTGCCCTAGAGCTGAAAGGCACAACGGTCAGGCTTCTTTCCAAAGGGCGAGTTGGGCCCCACAGCATCTTGCTTCCAGCTCTTTGGGAAGCTAAGAAACAACTCGATCTGCACAGTGCTCTTACAGCCTACCGGGAACATCTCTTCCAAAGGCCTGTGAAACGCAGTTTCTTTGCAGGCCTGATCTGGCTGAAGTAGGACTTCTGCTCTGGGTGTGCTACATTGCCCTAGAGCTGGAAGGCACAACGTGCAGGCTTCTTTCCAAAGGGCGAGTTGGGCACCACAGAATCTTGCTTCCAGCTCTTTGGGAAGCTAAGAAACAACTCGCTCTGCACAGTGCTCTTAGAGCCTACCGGGAACATCTCTTCCAAAGGCCTGTGAAACGCTGTTTCTTTGCAGGCCGGATCTGGCTGAAGTAGGACTTCTGCTCTTGGTGTGCTACTTTGCTCTAGAGCTGAAAGGCACAACGTGCAGGTTTCTTTCCAAAGGGCGAGTTGGGCACCACAGCATCTTGCTTCCAGCTCTTTCGGAAGCTAAGAAACAACTCGCTCTGCACAGTGCTGTTACAGCCTACCAGGAACATCTCTTCCAAAGGCCTGTGAAACGCAGTTTCTTTGCAGGCCTGATCTTGCTGAACTAGGACTTCTGCTGTGGGTGTGCTACATTGCCCTAGAGCTGAAAGGCACAACGTGCAGGCTTCTTTCCAAAGGGCGAGATGGGCCCCACAGAATCTTGCTTCCAGCTCCTTGGGAAGCTAACAAACAACTAGCTCTGAACAGTGCTCTTACAGCCTACCGGGAACATCTCTTCCAAAGGCCTGTGAAACGCAGTTTCTTTGCAGGCCTGATCTGGCTGAAGTAGGACTTCTGCTCTGGTTGTGCTACATTGCCCTAGAGCTGAAAGGCAGAACGTGCAGGCTTCGTTCCAAAGGGCGAGCTGGGCCCCACAGCATCTTGCTTCCAGCTCTTTGTGAAGCTAAGAAACAACTCGCTCTGCACAGTGCTCTTACAGCCTACCGGGAACATCTCTTCCAAAGGCCTGTGAAATGCAGTTACTTTGCAGGCCTGATCTGGCTGAAGTAGGACTTCTGCTCTGGGTGTGCTACATTGCCCTAGAGCTGAAAGGCCCAACGTGCAGGCTTCTTTCAAAAGGGTGAGTTGGGACCCACAGCATCTTGCTTCCAGCTCTTTGGGAAGCTAAGAAACAACTCGCTCGGTTCAGTGCTCTTACAGCCTAGTGGGAACATCTCTTCCAAAGGCCTGTGTAACGCAGTTTCTTTGCAGGCCGGATGTGGCTGAAGTAAGACTTCTGCTCTGGGTGTGCTACATTGCCCTAGAGCTGAAAGGCCCAACGTGCAGGCTTCTTTCCAAAGGGTGAGCTGGGCCCGACAGCATCTTGCTTACAGCTCTTTGGGAACATAAGAAACAACTGGCTCTGCACAGTGCTCTTACAGCCTTGTGGGAACATCTCTTCCAAAGGCCTGTGTAACGCAGTTTCTTTGCAGTCCTGATCTGGCTGAAGTAAGACTTCTGCTCTGGGTGTGCTACATTGCCCTAGAGCTGAAAGGCACAACGTGCAGGCTTCTTTCCAAAGGGCGAGTTGGGCCCAACAGCATTTTGCTTCCAGCTCCTTGGGAAGCTAAGAAACAACTCGCTCTGCACAGTGCTCTTACAGCCTACCGGGAACATCTCTTTCAAAGGCCTGTGAAACGCAGTTTCTTTGCAGGCCTGATCTGGCTGAAGTAGGACTTCTGCTCTGGGTGTGCTACATTGCCCTAGAGCTGAAAGGCACAACGTGCAGGCTTCTTTCCAAAGGGCGAGTTGGACCCCACAGCACCTTGCTTCCAGCTCTTTGGGAAGCTGAGAAACAACTCGCTCTGCACAGTGCTCTTACAGCCTACCGGGAACATCTCTTCCAAAGGCCTGTGTAACGCAGTTTCTTTGCAGGCCTGATGTGGCTGAAGTAGGACTTCTGCTCTGGGTGTGTTACATTGCCCTAGAGCTGAAAGGCCCAACGTGCAGGCTTCTTTCCAAAGGGCGAGTTGGGCCCCACAGCATCTTGCTTCCAGCTCTTTGGGAAGCTAAGAAACAACTCGCTGTGCTCAGTGCTCTTACAGCCTAGTGGGACCATCTCTTCCAAAGGCCTGTGTAACGCAGTTTCTTTGCAGGCCGGATCTGGCTGAAGTAGGACTTCTGCTCTGGGTGTGCTACATTGCCCTAGAGCTGAAAGGCCCAACGTGCAGGCTTCTTTCCAAATGGTGAGTTGGGCCCCACAGCATCTTGCTTTCAGCTCTTTGGGAACCTAAGAAACAACTGGCTCTGCACAGTGCTCTTACAGCCTAGTGGGAACATCTCTTCCAAAGGCCTGTGTAATGCAGTTTCTTTGCAGTCCTCATCTGGCTGAAGTAGGACTTCTGCTCTGGGTGTGCTACATTGCCCTAGAGCTGAAAGGCACAACGTGCAGGCTTCTTTCCAAAGGGCGAGTTGGGCCCCACAGCATTTTGCTTCCAGCTCCTTGGGAAGCTAACAAACAACTAGCTCTGCACAGTGCTCTTACAGCCTACCGGGAACATCTATTCCAAAGGCCTGTGAAACGCAGTTTCTTTGCAGGCCTGATCTGGCTGAAGTAGGACTTCTGCTCTGGGTGTGCTACATTGCCCTAGAGCTGAAAGGCACAACGGTCAGGCTTCTTTCCAAAGGGCGAGTTGGGCCCCACAGCATCTTGCTTCCAGCTCTTTGGGAAGCTAAGAAACAACTCGATCTGCACAGTGCTCTTACAGCCTACCGGGAACATCTCTTCCAAAGGCCTGTGAAACGCAGTTTCTTTGCAGGCCTGATCTGGCTGAAGTAGGACTTCTGCTCTGGGTGTGCTACATTGCCCTAGAGCTGGAAGGCACAACGTGCAGGCTTCTTTCCAAAGGGCGAGTTGGGCACCACAGAATCTTGCTTCCAGCTCTTTGGGAAGCTAAGAAACAACTCGCTCTGCACAGTGCTCTTACAGCCTACCGGGAACATCTCTTCCAAAGGCCTGTGAAACGCTGTTTCTTTGCAGGCCGGATCTGGCTGAAGTAGGACTTCTGCTCTTGGTGTGCTACTTTGCTCTAGAGCTGAAAGGCACAACGTGCAGGTTTCTTTCCAAAGGGCGAGTTGGGCACCACAGCATCTTGCTTCCAGCTCTTTCGGAAGCTAAGAAACAACTCGCTCTGCACAGTGCTGTTACAGCCTACCGGGAACATCTCTTCCAAAGGCCTGTGAAACGCAGTTTCTTTGCAGGCCTGATCTGGCTGAACTAGGACTTCTGCTCTGGGTGTGCTACATTGCCCTAGAGCTGAAAGGCACAAGGTGCAGGCTTCTTTCCAAAGGGCGAGTTGGGCCCCACAGCATCTTGCTTCCAGCTCTTTGGGAAGCTAAGAAACAACTCGCTCTGCACAGTGCTCTTACAGCCTACCGGGAACATCTCTTCCAAAGGCCTGTGAAACGCAGTTTCTTTGCAGGCCTGATCTGGCTGAAGTAGGACTTCTGCTCTGGTTGTGCTACATTGCCCTAGAGCTGAAAGGCAGAACGTGCAGGCTTCGTTCCAAAGGGCGAGCTGGGCCCCACAGCATCTTGCTTCCAGCTCTTTGTGAAGCTAAGAAACAACTCGCTCTGCACAGTGCTCTTACAGCCTACCGGGAACATCTCTTCCAAAGGCCTGTGAAACGCAGTTTCTTTGCAGGCCTGATCTGGCTGAAGTAGGACTTCTGCTCTGGGTGTGCTACATTGCCCTAGAGCTGAAAGGCCCAACGTGCAGGCTTCTTTCCAAAGGGCGAGTTGGGACCCACAGCATCTTGCTTCCAGCTCTTTGGGAAGCTAAGAAACAACTCGCTCGGTTCAGTGCTCTTACAGCCTAGTGGGAACATCTCTTCCAAAGGCCTGTGAAACGCAGTTTCTTTGCAGGCCGGATCTGGCTGAAGTAAGACTTCTGCTCTGGGTGTGCTACATTGCCCTAGAGCTGAAAGGCCCAACGTGCAGGCTTCTTTCCAAAGGGTGAGCTGGGCCCGACAGCATCTTGCTTACAGCTCTTTGGGAACCTAAGAAACAACTCGCTCTGCACAGTGCTCTTACAGCCTAGTGGGAACATCTCTTCCAAAGGCCTGTGTAACGCAGTTTCTTTGCAGTCCTGATCTGGCTGAAGTAAGACTTCTGCTCTGGGTGTGCTACATTGCCCTAGAGCTGAAAGGCACAACGTGCAGGCTTCTTTCCAAAGGGCGAGTTGGGCCCAACAGCATTTTGCTTCCAGCTCCTTGGGAAGCTAACAAACAACTAGCTCTTCACAGTGCTCTTACAGCCTACCGGGAACATCTCTTCCAAAGGCCTGTGAAACGCAGTTTCTTTGCAGGCCTGATCTGGCTGAAGTAGGACTTCTGCTCTGGGTGTGCTACATTGCCCTAGAGCTGAAAGGCACAACGTGCAGCCTTCTTTCCAAAGGGCGAGTTGGGCCCCACAGCATCTTGCTTCCAGCTCTTTGGGAAGCTAAGAAACAACTCGCTCTGCACAGTGCTCTTACAGCCTAACGGGAACATCTCTTCCAAAGGCCTGTGAAACGCAGTTTCTTTGCAGGCCTGATCTGGCTGAAGTAGGACTTCTGCTCTGGGTGTGCTACATTGCCCTAGAGCTGAAAGGCACAACGTGCAGGCTTCTTTCCAAAGGGCGAGTTGGGCCCCACAGCATCTTGCTTCCAGCTCTTTGGGAAGCTAAGAAACAACTCGCTCGGCACAGTGCTCTTACAGCCTACCGGGAACATCTCTTCCAAAGGCCTGTGAAACGCAGTTTCTTTGCAGGCCTGATCTGGCTGAAGTAGGACTTCTGCTCTGGGTGTGCTACATTGCCCTAGAGCTGAAAGGCACAACGTGCAGGCTTCTTTCCAAAGGGCGAGTTGGGCCCCACAGCATCTTGCTTCCAGCTCTTTGAGAAGCTAAGAAACAACTCGCTCTGCACAGTGCTCTTACAACCTACCGGGAACATCTCTTCCAAAGGCCTGTGAAACGCAGTTTCTTTGCAGGCCTGATCTGCCTGAAGTAGGACTTCTGCTCTGGGTGTGCTACATTGCCCTAGAGCTGAAAGGCACAACGTGCAGGCTTCTTTCCAAAGGGCGAGTTGGGCCCCACAGCATCTTGCTTCCAGCTCTTTCGGAAGCTAAGAAACAACTCGCTCTGCACAGTGCTCTTACAGCCTACCGGGAACATCTCTTCCAAAGGCCTGTGAAACGCAGTTTCTTTGCAGGCCTGATCTGGCTGAAGTAGGACTTCTGCTCTGGGTGTGCTACATTGCCCTAGAGCTGAAAGGCACAACGTGCAGGCTTCTTTCCAAAGGGCGAGTTGGGCCCCACAGCATCTTGCTTCCAGCTCTTTGGGAAGCTAAGAAACAACTCGCTCTGCACAGTGCTCTTACAGCCTAGTGGGAACATCTCTTCCAAAGGCCTGTGTAACGCAGTTTCTTTGCAGGCCTGATCTGGCTGAAGTAAGACTTCTGCTCTGGGTGTGCTACATTGCCCTAGAGCTGAAAGGCACAACGTGCAGGCTTCTTTCCAAAGGGTGAGCTGGGCCCGACAGCATCTTGCTTACAGCTCTTTGGGAAGCTAAGAAACAACTGGCTCTGCACAGTGCTCTTACAGCCTTGTGGGAACATCTCTTCCAAAGGCCTGTGTAACGCAGTTTCTTTGCAGGCCTGATCTGGCTGAAGTAAGACTTCTGCTCTGGGTGTGCTACATTGCCCTAGAGCTGAAAGGCACAACGTGCAGGCTTCTTTCCAAAGGGCGAGTTGGGCCCAACAGCATCTTGCTTCCAGCTCTTTGGGAAGCTAAGAAACAACTCGCTCTGCACAGTGCTCTTACAGCCTACCGGGAACATCTCTTTCAAAGGCCTGTGAAACGCAGTTTCTTTGCAGGCCTGATCTGGCTGAAGTAGGACTTCTGCTCTGGGTGTGCTACATTGCCCTAGAGCTGAAAGGCACAACGTGCAGGCTTCTTTCCAAAGGGCGAGTTGGACCCCACAGCATCTTGCTTCCAGCTCTTTGGGAAGCTAAGAAACAACTCGCTCTGCACAGTGCTCTTACAGCCTACCGGGAACATCTCTTCCAAAGGCCTGTGAAACGCAGTTTCTTTGCAGGCCTGATCTGGCTGAAGTAGGACTTCTGCTCTGGGTGTGCTACATTGCCCTAGAGCTGAAAGGCACAACGTGCAGGCTTCTTTCCAAAGGGCGAGTTGGGCCCCACAGCATCTTGCTTCCAGCTCTTTGGGAAGCTAAGAAACAACTCGCTCTGCACAGTGCTCTTACAGCCTAGTGGGACCATCTCTTCCAAAGGCCTGTGAAACGCAGTTTCTTTGCAGGCCTGATCTGGCTGAAGTAGGACTTCTGCTCTGGGTGTGCTACATTGCCCTAGAGCTGAAAGGCACAACGTGCAGGCTTCTTTCCAAAGGGCGAGTTGGGCCCCACAGCATTTTGCTTCCAGCTCTTTGGGAAGCTAAGAAACAACTCGCTCTGCACAGTGCTCTTACAGCCTACCGGGAACATCTCTTCCAAAGGCCTGTGAAACGCAGTTTCTTTGCAGGCCTGATCTGGCTGAAGTAGGACTTCTGCTCTGGGTGTGCTACATTGCCCTAGAGCTGAAAGGCACAACGGTCAGGCTTCTTTCCAAAGGGCGAGTTGGGCCCCACAGCATCTTGCTTCCAGCTCTTTGGGAAGCTAAGAAACAACTCGCTCTGCACAGTGCTCTTACAGCCTACCGGGAACATCTCTTCCAAAGGCCTGTGAAACGCAGTTTCTTTGCAGGCCTGATCTGGCTGAAGTAGGACTTCTGCTCTGGGTGTGCTACATTGCCCTAGAGCTGAAAGGCACAACGTGCAGGCTTCTTTCCAAAGGGCGAGTTGGGCCCCACAGCATCTTGCTTCCAGCTCTTTGGGAAGCTAAGAAACAACTCGCTCTGCACAGTGCTCTTACAGCCTACCGGGAACATCTCTTCCAAAGGCCTGTGAAACGCAGTTTCTTTGCAGGCCGGATCTGGCTGAAGTAGGACTTCTGCTCTTGGTGTGCTACTTTGCCCTAGAGCTGAAAGGCACAACGTGCAGGCTTCTTTCCAAAGGGCGAGTTGGGCCCCACAGCATCTTGCTTCCAGCTCTTTCGGAAGCTAAGAAACAACTCGCTCTGCACAGTGCTCTTACAGCCTACCAGGAACATCTCTTCCAAAGGCCTGTGAAACGCAGTTTCTTTGCAGGCCTGATCTGGCTGAAGTAGGACTTCTGCTCTGGGTGTGCTACATTGCCCTAGAGCTGAAAGGCACAACGTGCAGGCTTCTTTCCAAAGGGCGAGTTGGGCCCCACAGCATCTTGCTTCCAGCTCTTTGAGAAGATGAGAAACAACTCGCTCTGCACAGTGCTCTTACAGCCTACCGGGAACATCTCTTCCAAAGGCCTGTGTAACGCAGTTTCTTTGCAGGCCTGATCTGCCTGAAGCAGGACTTCTGCTCTGGGTGTGCTACATTGCCCTAGAGCTGAAAGGCACAACGTACAGGCTTCTTTCCAAAGGGCGAGTTGGGCCCCACAGCATCTTGCTTCCAGCTCTTTGGGAAGCTAAGAAACAACTCGCTCTGCACAGTGCTCTTACAGCGTACCGGGAACATCTCTTCCAAAGGCCTGTGAAACGCAGTTTCTTTGCAGGCATGATCTGGCTGAAGTAGGACTTCTGCTCTGGGTGTGCTACATTGCCCTAGAGCTGAAAGGCACAACGTGCAGGCTTCTTTCCAAAGGGCGAGTTGGGCCCCACAGCATCTTGCTTCCAGCTCTTTGGGAAGCTAAGAAACAACTCGCTCTGCTCAGTGCTCTTACAGCCTAGTGGGACCATCTCTTCCAAAGGCCTGTGTAACGCAGTTTCTTTGCAGGCCGGATCTGGCTGAAGTAGGACTTCTGCTCTGGGTGTGCTACATTGCCCTAGAGCTGAAAGGCACAACGTGCAGGCTTCTTTCCAAAGGGTGAGTTGGGCCCCACAGCATCTTGCTTCCAGCTCTTTGGGAACCTAAGAAACAACTGGCTCTGCACAGTGCTCTTACAGCCTAGTGGGAACATCTCTTCCAAAGGCCTGTGTAACGCAGTTTCTTTGCAGTCCTGATCTGGCTGAAGTAGGACTTCTGCTCTGGGTGTGCTACATTGCCCTAGAGCTGAAAGGCACAACGTGCAGGCTTCTTTCCAAAGGGCGAGTTGGGCCCCACAGCATTTTGCTTCCAGCTCCTTGGGAAGCTAACAAACAACTAGCTCTGCACAGTGCTCTTAAAGCCTACCGGGAACATCTCTTCCAAAGGCCTGTGAAACGCAGTTTCTTTGCAGGCCTGATCTGGCTGAAGTAGGACTTCTGCTCTGGGTGTGCTACATTGCCCTAGAGCTGACAGGCCCAACGTGCAGGCTTCTTTCCAAAGGGCGAGTTGGGCCCCACAGCATCTTGCTTCCAGCTCTTTGGGAAGCTGAGAAACAACTCGCTCTGCACAGTGCTCTTACAGCCTACCGGGAACATCTCTTCCAAAGGCCTGTGAAACGCAGTTTCTTTGCAGGCCTGATCTGGCTGAAGTAGGACTTCTGCTCTGGGTGTGCTACATTGCCCTAGAGCTGAAAGGCACAACGTGCCGGCTTCCAGCCAAAGGGCGAGCTGGGCCCCACAGCATCTTGCTTCCAGCTCTTTGGGAAGCTAAGAAACAACTCGCTCTGCACAGTGCTCTTACACCCTAGTGGGAACATCTCTTCCAAAGGCCTGTGTAACGCAGTTTCTTTGCAGGCCTGATCTGGCTGAAGTAGGACTTCTGCTCTGGGTGTGCTACATTGCCCTAGAGCCGAAAGGCACAACGTGCAGGCTTCTTTCCAAAGGGCGAGTTGGGCCCCACAGCATCTTGCTTCCAGCTCTTTGGGAAGCTAAGAAACAACTCGCTCTGCTCAGTGCTCTTACAGCCTAGTGGGAACATCTCTTCCAAAGGCCTGTGAAACGCAGTTTCTTTGCAGGCCTGATCTGGCTGAAGTAGGACTTCTGCTCTGGGTGTGCTACATTGCCCTAGAGCTGAAAGGCACAACGTGCAGGCTTCTTTCCAAAGGGCGAGTTCGGCCCCACAGCATCTACCTTCCAGCTCTTTGGGAAGCTAAGAAGCAACTCGCTCTGCTCAGTGCTCTTACAGCCTACGGGCAACATCTCTTCCAAAGGCCTGTGAAACACAGTTTCTTTGCAGGCCTGATCTGACTGAAATACGACTTCTGCTCTGGGTGTGCTACATTGCCCTAGAGCTGAAAGGCACAACGTGCAGGCTTCTGAGCAAAGGGCGAGTTGGGCCCCACAGCATCTTGCTTCCAGCTCTTTGGGAAGCTAAGAAACAACTCGCTCTGCACAGTGCTCTTACAGCCTAACGGGAACATCTCTTCCAAAGGCATGTGAAACTCAGTTTCTTTGCAGGCCTGATCTGGCTGAAGTAGGACTTCTGCTCTGGGTGTGCTACATTGCCCTAGAGCCGAAAGGCACAACGTTCAGGCTTCCAGCCAAAGGGCGAGTTGGGCCCCACAGCATCTTGCTTCCAGCTCTTTGGGAAGCTAAGAAACAACTCGCTCTGCACAGTGCTCTTACATCCTAACGGGAACATCTCTTCCAAAGGCCTGTGAAACTCAGTTTCTTTGCAGGCCTGATCTGGCTGAAGTAGGACTTCTGCTCTGGGTGTGCTACATTGCCCTAGAGCTGAAAGGCACAACGTGCAGGCTTCCAGCCAAAGGGCGAGTTGGGCCCCACAGCATCTTGCTTCCAGCTCTTTGGGAAGCTAAGAAGCAACTCGCTCTGCTCAGTGCTCTTACAGCCTAGTGGGACCATCTCTTCCAAATGCCTGTGTAACGCAGTTTGTTTGCAGGCCGGATCTGCTTGAAGTAGGACTTCTGCTCTGGGTGTGCTACATTGCCCTAGAGCTGAAAGGCACAACGTGCAGGCTTCTTTCCAAAGGGCGAGTTGGGCCCCACAGCATCTTGCTTCCAGCTCTTTGGGAAGCTGAGAAACAGCTCGCTCTGCACAGTGCTCTTACAGCCTACCGGGAACATCTCTTCCAAAGGCCTGTGAAACGCAGTTTCTTTGCAGGCCTGATCTGGCTGAAGTAGGACTTCTGCTCTGGGTGTGCTACATTGCCCTAGAGCTGAAAGGCACAACGTAAAGGCTTCTTTCCAAAGGGCGAGTTGGGCCCCACAGCATCTTGCTTCCAGCTCTTTGGGAAGCTAAGAAACAACTCGCTCTGCACAGTGCTCTTACAGCCTACCGGGAACATCTCTTCCAAAGGCCTGTGTAACGCAGTTTCTTTGCAGGCCGGATGTGGCTGAAGTAAGACTTCTGCTCTGGGTGTGCTACATTGCCCTAGAGCTGAAAGGCACAACGTGCAGGCTTCTTTCCAAAGGGTGAGCTGGGCCCGACAGCATCTTGCTTACAGCTCTTTGGGAACCTAAGAAACAACTGGCTCTGCACAGTGCTCTTACAGCCTAGTGGGAACATCTCTTCCAAAGGCCTGTGTAACGCAGTTTCTTTGCAGTCCTGATCTGGCTGAAGTAAGACTTCTGCTCTGGGTGTGCTACATTGCCCTAGAGCTGAAAGGCACAACGTGCAGGCTTCTTTCCAAAGGGCGAGTTGGGCCCCACAGCATCTTGCTTCCAGCTCCTTGGGAAGCTAACAAACAACTAGCTCTGCACAGTGCTCTTACAGCCTACCGGGAACATCTCTTCCAAAGGCCTGTGAAACGCAGTTTCTTTGCAGGCCTGATCTGGCTGAAGTAGGACTTCTGCTCTGGGTGTGCTACATTGCCCTAGAGCTGAAAGGCACAACGTGCAGCCTTCTTTCCAAAGGGCGAGTTGGGCCCCACAGCATCTTGCTTCCAGCTCTTTGGGAAGCTGAGAAACAACTCGCTCTGCACAGTGCTCTTACAGCCTACCGGGAACATCTCTTCCAAAGGCCTGTGAAACGCAGTTTCTTTGCAGGCCTGATCTGGCTGAAGTAGGACTTCTGCTCTGGGTGTGCTACATTGCCCTAGAGCTGAAAGGCACAACGTGCAGGCTTCTTTCCAAAGGGCGAGTTGGGCACCACAGCATCTTGCTTCCAGCTCTTTCGGAAGCTAAGAAACAACTCGCTCTGCACAGTGCTCTTACAGCCTACCTGGAACATCTCTTCCAAAGGCCTGTGAAACGCAGTTTCTTTGCAGGCCTGATCTGGCTGAAGTAGGACTTCTGCTCTGGGTGTGCTACATTGCCCTAGAGCTGAAAGGCACAACGTGCAGGCTTCTTTCCAAAGGGCGAGTTGGGCCCCACAGCATCTTGCTTCCAGCTCTTTGGGAAGCTAAGAAACAACTCGCTCTGCACAGTGCTCTTACAGCCTAGTGGGACCATCTCTTCCAAAGGCCTGTGAAACGCAGTTTCTTTGCAGGCCTGATCTGGCTGAAGTAGGACTTCTGCTCTGGGTGTGCTACATTGCCCTAGAGCTGAAAGGCACAACGTGCAGGCTTCTTTCCAAAGGGTGAGTTGGGCCCCACAGCATCTTGCTTCCAGCTCTTTCGGAAGCTAAGAAACAACTCGCTCTGCACAGTGCTCTTACAGCGTACCGGGAACATCTCTTCCAAAGGCCTGTGAAACGCAGTTTCTTTGCAGTCCTGATCTGGCTGAAGTAGGACTTCTGCTCTGGGTGTGCTACATTGCCCTAGAGCTGAAAGGCACAACGTGCAGGCTTCTTTCCAAAGGGCGAGTTGGGCCCCACAGCATCTTGCTTCCAGCTCCTTGGGAAGCTAACAAACAACTAGCTCTGCACAGTGCTCTTAAAGCCTACCGGGAACATCTCTTCCAAAGGCCTGTGAAACGCAGTTTCTTTGCAGGCCTGATCTGGCTGAAGTAGGACTTCTGCTCTGGGTGTGCTACATTGACCTAGAGCTGAAAGGCACAACGTGCAGGCTTCTTTCCAAAGGGCGAGTTGGGCCCCACAGCATCTTGCTTCCAGCTATTTGGGAAGCTAAGAAACAACTCGCTCTGCTCAGTGCTCTTACAGCCTAGTGGGAACATCTCTTCCAAAGGCCTGTGAAACGCAGTTTCTTTGCAGGCCTGATCTGGCTGAAGTAGGACTTCTGCTCTGGGTGTGCTACATTGCCCTAGAGCTGAAAGGCACAACGTGCAGTCTTCTTTCCAAAGGGCGAGTTGGGCCCCACAGCATCTACCTTCCAGCTCTTTGGGAAGCTAAGAAGCAACTCGCTCTGCACAGTGCTCTTACAGCCTACGGGCAACATCTCTTCCAAAGGCCTGTGAAACACAGTTTCTTTGCAGGCCTGATCTGACTGAAGTACCACTTCTGCTCTGGGTGTGCTACATTGCCCTAGAGCTGAAAGGCACAACGTGCAGGCTTCTTTCCAAAGGGCGAGTTGGGCCCCACAGCATCTTGCTTCCAGCTCTTTGGGAAGCTAAGAAACAACTCGCTCTGCACAGTGCTCTTACAGCCTAACGGGAACATCTCTTCCAAAGGCATGTGAAACTCAGTTTCTTTGCAGGCCTGATCTGGCTGAAGTAGGACTTCTGCTCTGGGTGTGCTACATTGCCCTAGAGCTGAAAGGCACAACGGTCAGGCTTTTTTCCAAAGGGCGAGTTGGGCCCCACAGCATCTTGCTTCCAGCTCTTTGGGAAGCTAAGAAACAACTCGCTCTGCACAGTGCTCTTACAGCCTACCGGGAACATCTCTTCCAAAGGCCTGTGAAACGCAGTTTCTTTGCAGGCCTGATCTGGCTGAAGTAGGACTTCTGCTCTGGGTGTGCTACATTGCCCTAGAGCTGAAAGGCACAACGTGCAGGCTTCTTTCAAAAGGGCGAGTTCGGCCCTAAAGCATCTTGCTTCCAGCTCTTTGGGAAGCTAAGAAACAACTCGCTCAACACAGTGCTCTTACAGCCTACCGGGAACATCTCTTTCAAAGGCCTGTGAAACGCAGTTTCTTTGCAGGCCTGATCTGGCTGAAGTAGGACTTCTTCTGTGGGTGTGCTACATTGCCCTAGAGCTGAAAGGCACAACGTGCAGGCTTCTTTCCAAAGCGCGAATTGGGCCCCACAGCATCTTGATTCCAGCTCTTTGGGAAGCTAAGAAACAACTCGCTCTGCACAGTGCTCTTACAGCCTACCGGGAACATCTCTTCCAAAGGCCTGTGTAACGCAGCTTCTTTGCAGGCCTGATCTGGCTGAAGTAGGACTTCTGCTCTGGGTGTGCTACATTGCCCTAGAGCTGAAAGGCACAACGTGCAGGCTTCTTTCCAAAGGGCGAGTTGGGCCCCACAGCATCTTGCTTCCAGCTCTTTGGGAAGCTAAGAAACAACTGGCTCTGCACAGTGCTCTTACAGCCTAGTGGGAACATCTCTTCCAAAGGCCTGTGTAACGCAGCTTCTTTGCAGTCCTGATCTGGCTGAAGTAGGACTTCTGCTCTGGGTGTGCTACATTGCCCTAGAGCTGAAAGGCACAACGTGCAGGCTTCTTTCCAAAGCGTGAGTTGGGCCCCACAGCATCTTGATTCCAGCTCTTTGGGAAGCTAAGAAACAACTCGCTCTGCACAGTGCTCTTACAGCCTACCGGGAACATCTCTTCCAAAGGCCTGTGTAACGCAGTTTCTTTGCAGGCCTGATCTGGCTGAAGTAGGACTTCTGCTCTGGGTGTGCTACATTGCCCTAGAGCTGAAAGGCACAACGTGCAGGCTTCTTTCCAAAGCGCGAGTTGGGCCCCACAGCATCTTGATTCCAGCTCTTTGGGAAGCTGAGAAACAACTCGCTCTGCACAGTGCTCTTACAGCCTACCGGGAACATCTCTTCCAAAGGCCTGTGAAACGCAGTTTCTTTGCAGGCCTGATGTGGCTGAAGTAGGACTTCTGCTCTGGGTGTGCTACATTGCCCTAGAGCTGACAGGCCCAAAGTGCAGGCTTCTTTCCAAAGGGCGAGTTGGGTCCCACAGCATCTTGCTTCCAGCTCTTTGGGAAGCTGAGAAACAACTCGCTCTGCACAGTGCTCTTACAGCCTACCGGGAACATCTCTTCCAAAGGCCTGTGAAACGCAGTTTCTTTGCAGACCTGATCTGGCTGAAGTAGGACTTCTGCTCTGGGTGTGCTACATTGCCCTAGAGCTGAAAGGCACAACGTGCCGGCTTCTTGCCAACGGGAGAGTTGGGCCCCACAGCATCTTGCTTCCAGCTCTTTGGGAAGCTAAGAAACAACTCGCTCTGCACAGTGCTCTTACAGCCTACCGGGAACATCTCTTCCAAAGGCCTGTGAAACGCAGTTTCTTTGCAGGCCTGATCTGGCTGAAGTAGGACTTCTGCTCTGGGTGTGCTACATTGCCCTAGAGCTGAAAGGCACAACGTGCAGGCTTCTTTCCAAAGCGCGAGTTGGGCCCCACAGCATCTTGATTCCAGCTCTTTGTTAAGCTAAGAAACAACTCGCTCTGCACAGTGCTCTTACAGCCTACCGGGAACATCTCTTCCAAAGGCCTGTGTAACGCAGTTTCTTTGCAGGCCTGATCTGGCTGAAGTAGGACTTCTGCTCTGGGTGTGCTACATTGCCCTAGAGCTGAAAGGCACAACGTGCAGGCTTCCAGCCAAAGGGCGAGTTGGGCCCCACAGCATCTTGCTTCCAGCTCTTTGGGAAGCTAAGAAACAACTCGCTCTGCTCAGTGCTCTTACAGCCTAGTGGGACCATCTCTTCCAAAGGCCTGTGTAACGCAGTTTCTTTGCAGGCCGGATCTGCTTGAAGTAGGACTTCTGCTCTGGGTGTGCTACATTGCCCTAGAGCTGAAAGGCCCAACGTGCAGGCTTCTTTCCAAATGGTGAGTTGGGCCCCACAGCATCTTGCTTCCAGCTCTTTGGGAACCTAAGAAACAACTGGCTCTGCACAGTGCTCTTACAGCCTAGTGGGAACATCTCTTCCAAAGGCCTGTGTAACGCAGCTTCTTTGCAGTCCTGATCTGGCTGAAGTAGGACTTCTGCTCTGGGTGTGCTACATTGCCCTAGAGCTGAAAGGCACAACGTGCAGGCTTCTTTCCAAAGGGCGAGTTGGGCCCCACAGCATTTTGCTTCCAGCTCCTTGGGAAGCTAACAAACAACTAGCTCTGCACAGTGCTCTTAAGGCTACCGGGAACATCTATTCCAAAGGCCTGTGAAACGCAGTTTCTTTGCAGGCCTGATCTGGCTGAAGTAAGTCTTCTGCTCTGGGTGTGCTACATTGCCCTAGAGCTGAAAGGCACAACGTAAAGGCTTCTTTCCAAAGGGCGAGTTGGGCCCCACAGCATCTTGCTTCCAGCTCTTTGGGAAGCTAAGAAACAACTCGCTCTGCACAGTGCTCTTACAGCCTACCGGGAACATCTCTTCCAAAGGCCTGTGTAACGCAGTTTCTTTGCAGGCATGATCTGGCTGAAGTAGGACTTCTGCTCTGGGTGTGCTACATTGCCCTAGAGCTGAAAGGCACAACGTGCAGGCTTCTTTCCAAAGGGCGAGTTGGGCCCCACAGCATCTTGCTTCCAGCTCTTTGGGAAGCTAAGAAACAACTGGCTCTGCACAGTGCTCTTACAGCCTAGTGGGAACATCTCTTCCAAAGGCCTGTGTAACGCAGCTTCTTTGCAGTCCTGATCTGGCTGAAGTAGGACTTCTGCTCTGGGTGTGCTACATTGCCCTAGAGCTGAAAGGCACAACGTGCAGGCTTCTTTCCAAAGCGCGAGTTGGGCCCCACAGCATCTTGATTCCAGCTCTTTGGGAAGCTAAGAAACAACTCGCTCTGCACAGTGCTCTTACAGCCTACCGGGAACATCTCTTCCAAAGGCCTGTGTAACGCAGTTTCTTTGCAGGCCTGATCTGGCTGAAGTAGGACTTCTGCTCTGGGTGTGCTACATTGCCCTAGAGCTGAAAGGCACAACGTGCAGGCTTCCAGCCAAAGGGCGAGTTGGGCCCCACAGCATCTTGCTTCCAGCTCTTTGGGAAGCTAAGAAACAACTCGCTCTGCTCAGTGCTCTTACAGCCTAGTGGGACCATCTCTTCCAAAGGCCTGTGTAACGCAGTTTGTTTGCAGGCCGATTCTGCTTGAAGTAGGACTTCTGCTCTGGGTGTGCTACATTGCCCTAGAGCTGAAAGGCCCAACGTGCAGGCTTCTTTCCAAATGGTGAGTTGGGCCCCACAGCATCTTGCTTCCAGCTCTTTGGGAACCTAAGAAACAACTGGCTCTGCACAGTGCTCTTACAGCCTAGTCTGAACATCTCTTCCAAAGGCCTGTGTAACGCAGCTTCTTTGCAGTCCTGATCTGGCTGAAGTAGGACTTCTGCTCTGGGTGTGCTACATTGCCCTAGAGCTGAAAGGCAAAACGTGCAGGCTTCTTTCCAAAGTGCGAGTTGGGCCCCACAGCATTTTGCTTCCAGCTCCTTGGGAAGCTAACAAACAACTAGCTCTGCACAGTGCTCTTAAGGCTACCGGGAACATCTCTTCCAAAGGCCTGTGAAACGCAGTTTCTTTGCAGGCCTGATCTGGCTGAAGTAGGACTTCTGCTCTGGGTGTGCTACATTGCCCTAGAGCTGAAAGGCACAACGTGCAGGCTTCTTTCCAAAGGGCGAGTTGGGCCCCACAGCATCTTGCTTCCAGCTCTTTCGGAAGCTAAGAAACAACTCGCTCTGCACAGAGCTCTTACAGCCTACCGGTAACATCTCTTCAAAAGGCCTGTGAAACACAGTTTCTTTGCAGGCCTGATCTGGCTGAAGTAGGACTTCTGCTCTGGGTGTACTACATTGCCCTAGAGCTGAAAGGCACAACGTGCAGGCTTCTTTCCAAAGGGCGAGTTGGGCCCCACAGCATCTTGCTTCCAGCTCTTTGGGAAGCTAAGAAACAACTCGCTCGACACAGTGCTCTTACATCCAACCGGGAACATCTCTTCCAAAGGCCTGTGAAACGCAGTTGCTTTGCAGGCCTGATCTGGCTGAAGTAGGACTTCTGCTCTGGGTGTGCTACATTGCCCTAGAGCTGCAAGGCACAACGTGCAGGCTTCTTTCCAAAGGGCGAGTTGGACCCCACAGCATCTTGCTTCCAGCTCTTTGAGAAGCTGAGAAACAACTCGCTCTACACAGTGCTCTTACAGCCTACCGGGAACATCTCTTCCAAAGGCCTGTGTAACGCAGTTTCTTTGCAGGCCAGATCTGCCTGAAGCAGGACTTCTGCTCTGGGTGTGCTACATTGCCCTAGAGCTGAAAGGCACAACGTGCAGCCTTCTTTCCAAAGGGCGAGTTGGGCCCCACAGCATCTTGCTTCCAGCTCTTTGGGAAGCTAAGAAACAACTCGCTCTGCACCGTGCTCTTACAGCGTACCGGGAACATCTCTTCCAAAGGCCTGTGAAACGCAGTTCCTTTACAGCCCTGATCTGGCTGAAGTAGGACTGCTGCTCTGGGTGTGCTACATTGCCCTAGAGCTGAAAGGCACAACGTGCAGGCTCTTTTCCAAAGGGCGAGTTGGACCCCACAGCATCTTGCTTCCAGCTCTTTGGGAAGCTAAGAAACAACTCGCTCTGCACAGTGCTCTTACAGCCTACCGGGAACATCTCTTCCAAAGGCCTGTGTAACGCAGTTTCTTTGCAGGCATGATCTGGCTGAAGCAGGACTTCTGCTCTGGGTGTGCTACATTGCCCTAGAGCTGAAAGGCACAACGTGCAGGCTTCTTTCCAAAGGGCGAGTTGGGCCCCACAGCATCTTGCTTCCAGCTCTTTGGGAAGCTAAGAAACAACTCGCTCTGCACAGTGCTCTTACAGCCTACCGGGAACATCTCTTCCAAAGGCCTGTGAAACGCAGTTTCTTTGCAGGCCTGATCTGGCTGAAGTAGGACTTCTGCTCTGGGTGTGCTACATTGCCCTAGAGCTGAAAGGCCCAACGTGCAGGCTTCTTTCCAAAGGGCGACTTGGGCCAGACAGCATCTTGCTTCGAGCTATTTGGGAAGCTAAGAAACAACTCGCTCGGTTCAGTGCTCTTACAGCCTAGTGGGAACATCTCTTCCAAAGGCCTGTGTAACGCAGTTTCTTTGCAGGCCGATTCTGCCTGAAGTAGGACTTCTGCTCTGGGTGTGCTACATTGCCCTAGAGCTGAAAGGCCCAACGTGCAGGCTTCTTTCCAAATGGTGAGTTGGGCCCCACAGCATCTTGCTTCCAGCTCTTTGGGAAGCTAAGAAACAACTCGCTCTGCACAGTGCTCTTACAGCCTAGTCGGAACATCTCTTCCAAAGGCCTGTGAAACGCAGTTTCTTTGCAGTCCTGATCTGGCTGAAGTAGGACTTCTGCTCTGGGTGTGCTACATTGCCCTAGAGCTGAAAGGCACAACGTGCAGGCTTCTTTCCAAAGTGCGAGTTGGGCCCCACAGCATCTTGCTTCCAGCTCCTTGGGAAGCTAACAAACAACTAGCTCTGCACAGTGCTCTTACAGCCTACCGGGAACATCTCTTCCAAAGGCCTGTGAAACGCAGTTTCTTTGCAGGCCTGATCTGGCTGAAGTAGGACTTCTGCTCTGGGTGTGCTACATTGCCCTAGAGCCGAAAGGCACAACGGTCAGGCTTCCAGCCAAAGGGCGAGTTGGGCCCCACAGCATCTTGCTTCCAGCTCTTTGGGAAGCTAAGAAACAACTCGCTCTGCACAGTGCTCTTACATCCTAACGGGAACATCTCTTCCAAAGGCATGTGAAACTCAGTTTCTTTGCAGGCCTGATCTGGCTGAAGTAGGACTTCTGCTCTGGGTGTGCTACATTGCCCTAGAGCTGAAAGGCACAACGTGCAGGCTTCCAGCCAAAGGGCGAGTTGGGCCCCACAGCATCTTGCTTCCAGCTCTTTGGGAAGCTAAGAAGCAACTCGCTCTGCTCAGTGCTCTTACAGCCTAGTGGGACCATCTCTTCCAAATGCCTGTGTAACGCAGTTTGTTTGCAGGCCGGATCTGCTTGAAGTAGGACTTCTGCTCTGGGTGTGCTACATTGCCCTAGAGCTGAAAGGCACAACGTGCAGGCTTCTTTCCAAAGGGCGAGTTGGGCCCCACAGCATCTTGCTTCCAGCTCTTTGGGAAGCTGAGAAACAGCTCGCTCTGCACAGTGCTCTTACAGCCTACCGGGAACATCTCTTCCAAAGGCCTGTGAAACGCAGTTTCTTTGCAGGCCTGATCTGGCTGAAGTAGGACTTCTGCTCTGGGTGTGCTACATTGCCCTAGAGCTGAAAGGCACAACGTAAAGGCTTCTTTCCAAAGGGCGAGTTGGGCCCCACAGCATCTTGCTTCCAGCTCTTTGGGAAGCTAAGAAACAACTCGCTCTGCACAGTGCTCTTACAGCCTACCGGGAACATCTCTTCCAAAGGCCTGTGTAACGCAGTTTCTTTGCAGGCCGGATGTGGCTGAAGTAAGACTTCTGCTCTGGGTGTGCTACATTGCCCTAGAGCTGAAAGGCACAACGTGCAGGCTTCTTTCCAAAGGGTGAGCTGGGCCCGACAGCATCTTGCTTACAGCTCTTTGGGAACATAAGAAACAACTGGCTCTGCACAGTGCTCTTACAGCCTAGTGGGAACATCTCTTCCAAAGGCCTGTGTAACGCAGCTTCTTTGCAGTCCTGATCTGGCTGAAGTAAGACTTCTGCTCTGGGTGTGCTACATTGCCCTAGAGCTGAAAGGCACAACGTGCAGGCTTCTTTCCAAAGGGCGAGTTGGGCCCCACAGCATTTTGCTTCCAGCTCCTTGGGAAGCTAACAAACAACTAGCTCTGCACAGTGCTCTTACAGCCTACCGGGAACATCTCTTCCAAAGGCCTGTGAAACGCAGTTTCTTTGCAGGCCTGATCTGGCTGAAGTAGGACTTCTGCTCTGGGTGTGGTACATTGCCCTAGAGCTGAAAGGCACAACGTGCAGCCTTCTTTCCAAAGGGCGAGTTGGACCCCACAGCATCTTGCTTCCAGCTCTTTGAGAAGCTGAGAAACAACTCTCTCTGCACAGTGCTCTTACAGCCTACCGGGAACATCTCTTCCAAAGGCCTGTGTAACGCAGTTTCTTTGCAGGCCTGATCTGCCTGAAGCAGGACTTCTGCTCTGGGTGTGCTACATTGCCCTAGAGCTGAAAGGCACAACGTACAGGCTTCTTTCCAAAGGGCGAGTTGGGAACCACAGCATCTTGCTTCCAGCTCTTTCGGAAGCTAAGAAACAACTCGCTCTGCACAGTGCTCTTACAGCGTACCTGGAACATCTCTTCCAAAGGCCTGTGTAACGCAGTTTCTTTGCAGGCATGATCTGGCTGAAGTAGGACTTCTGCTCTGGGTGTGCTACATTGCCCTAGAGCTGAAAGGCACAACGTGCAGGCTTCTTTCCAAAGGGCGAGTTGGGCCCCACAGCATCTTGCTTCCAGCTCTTTGGGAAGCTAAGAAACAACTCGCTCTGCTCAGTGCTCTTACAGCCTAGTGGGACCATCTCTTCCAAAGGCCTGTGTAACGCAGTTTCTTTGCAGGCCGGATCTGGTTGAAGTAGGACTTCTGCTCTGGGTGTGCTACATTGCCCTAGAGCTGAAAGGCACAACGTGCAGGCTTCTTTCCAAATGGTGAGTTGGGCCCCACAGCATTTTGCTTCCAGCTCCTTGGGAAGCTAACAAACAACTAGCTCTGCACAGTGCTCTTAAAGCCTACCGGGAACATCTCTTCCAAAGGCCTGTGAAACGCAGTTTCTTTGCAGGCCTGATCTGGCTGAAGTAGGACTTCTGCTCTGGGTGTGCTACATGAACTAGAGCTGAAAGGCACAACGTGCAGGCTTCTTTCCAAAGGGCGAGTTGGGCCCCACAGCATCTTGCTTCCAGCTATTTGGGAAGCTAAGAAACAACTCGCTCTGCTCAGTGCTCTTACAGCCTAGTGGGAACATCTCTTCCAAAGGCCTGTGAAACGCAGTTTCTTTGCAGGCCTGATCTGGCTGAAGTAGGACTTCTGCTCTGGGTGTGCTACATTGCCCTAGAGCTGAAAGGCACAACGTGCAGTCTTCTTTCCAAAGGGCGAGTTCGGCCCCACAGCATCTACCTTCCAGCTCTTTGGGAAGCTAAGAAGCAACTCGCTCTGCTCAGTGCTCTTACAGCCTACGGGCAACATCTCTTCCAAAGGCCTGTGAAACACAGTTTCTTTGCAGGCCTGATCTGACTGAAATACGACTTCTGCTCAGGGTGTGCTACATTGCCCTAGAGCTGAAAGGCACAACGTGCAGGCTTCTTTCCAAAGGGCGAGTTGGGCCCCACAGCATCTTGCTTCCAGCTCTTTGGGAAGCTAAGAAACAACTCGCTCTGCACAGTGCTCTTACAGCCTAACGGGAACATCTCTTCCAAAGGCATGTGAAACTCAGTTTCTTTGCAGGCCTGATCTGGCTGAAGTAGGACTTCTGCTCTGGGTGTGCTACATTGCCCTAGAGCCGAAAGGCACAACGGTCAGGCTTTTTTCCAAAGGGCGAGTTGGGCCCCACAGCATCTTGCTTCCAGCTCTTTGGGAAGCTAAGAAACAACTCGCTCTGCACAGTGCTCTTACAGCCTACCGGGAACATCTCTTCCAAAGGCCTGTGAAACGCAGTTTCTTTGCAGGCCTGATCTGGCTGAAGTAGGACTTCTGCTCTGGGTGTGCTACATTGCCCTAGAGCTGAAAGGCACAACGTGCAGGCTTCTTTCAAAAGGGCGAGTTCGGCCCTAAAGCATCTTGCTTCCAGCTCTTTGGGAAGCTAAGAAACAACTCGCTCAACACAGTGCTCTTACAGCCTACCGGGAACATCTCTTTCAAAGGCCTGTGAAACGCAGTTTCTTTGCAGGCCTGATCTGGCTGAAGTAGGACTTCTTCTGTGGGTGTGCTACATTGCCCTAGAGCTGAAAGGCACAACGTGCAGGCTTCTTTCCAAAGCGCGAGTTGGGCCCCACAGCATCTTGATTCCAGCTCTTTGGGAAGCTAAGAAACAACTCGCTCTGCACAGTGCTCTTACAGCCTACCGGGAACATCTCTTCCAAAGGCCTGTGAAACGCAGTTTCTTTGCAGGCCTGATCTGGCTGAAGTAGGACTTCTGCTCTGGGTGTGCTACATTGCCCTAGAGCTGACAGGCCCAAAGTGCAGGCTTCTTTCCAAAGGGCGAGTTGGGCCCCACAGCATCTTGCTTCCAGCTCTTTGGGAAGCTGAGAAACAACTCGCTCTGCACAGTGCTCTTACAGCCTACCGGGAACATCTCTTCCAAAGGCCTGTGAAACGCAGTTTCTTTGCAGACCTGATCTGGCTGAAGTAGGACTTCTGCTCTGGGTGTGCTACATTGCCCTAGAGCTGAAAGGCACAACGTGCAGGCTTCTTTCCAAAGGGCGAGTTGGGCCCCACAGCATCTTGCTTCCAGCTCTTTGGGAAGCTAAGAAACAACTCGCTCTGCACAGTGCTCTTACAGCCTACCGGGAACATCTCTTCCAAAGGCCTGTGTAACGCAGTTTCTTTGCAGGCCGGATGTGGCTGAAGTAAGACTTCTGCTCTGGGTGTGCTACATTGCCCTAGAGCTGAAAGGCACAACGTGCAGGCTTCTTTCCAAAGGGTGAGCTGGGCCCGACAGCATCTTGCTTACAGCTCTTTGGGAACATAAGAAACAACTGGCTCTGCACAGTGCTCTTACAGCCTAGTGGGAACATCTCTTCCAAAGGCCTGTGTAACGCAGCTTCTTTGCAGTCCTGATCTGGCTGAAGTAAGACTTCTGCTCTGGGTGTGCTACATTGCCCTAGAGCTGAAAGGCACAACGTGCAGGCTTCTTTCCAAAGGGCGAGTTGGGCCCCACAGCATTTTGCTTCCAGCTCCTTGGGAAGCTAACAAACAACTAGCTCTGCACAGTGCTCTTACAGCCTACCGGGAACATCTCTTCCAAAGGCCTGTGAAACGCAGTTTCTTTGCAGGCCTGATCTGGCTGAAGTAGGACTTCTGCTCTGGGTGTGGTACATTGCCCTAGAGCTGAAAGGCACAACGTGCAGCCTTCTTTCCAAAGGGCGAGTTGGACCCCACAGCATCTTGCTTCCAGCTCTTTGAGAAGCTGAGAAACAACTCTCTCTGCACAGTGCTCTTACAGCCTACCGGGAACATCTCTTCCAAAGGCCTGTGTAACGCAGTTTCTTTGCAGGCCTGATCTGCCTGAAGCAGGACTTCTGCTCTGGGTGTGCTACATTGCCCTAGAGCCGAAAGGCACAACGTTCAGGCTTCTTTCCAAAGGGCGAGTTGGGCCCCACAGCATCTTGCTTCCAGCTCTTTGGGAAGCTAAGAAACAACTCGCTCTGCACAGTGCTCTTACAGCCTACCGGGAACATCTCTTCCAAAGGCCTGTGAAACGCAGTTTCTTTGCAGGCCTGATCTGGCTGAAGTAGGACTTCTGCTCTGGGTGTGCTACATTGCCCTAGAGCTGAAAGGCACAACGTGCAGGCTTCTTTCAAAAGGGCGAGTTCGGCCCTAAAGCATCTTGCTTCCAGCTCTTTGGGAAGCTAAGAAACAACTCGCTCAACACAGTGCTCTTACAGCCTACCGGGAACATCTCTTTCAAAGGCCTGTGAAACGCAGTTTCTTTGCAGGCCTGATCTGGCTGAAGTAGGACTTCTTCTCTGGGTGTGCTACATTGCCCTAGAGCTGAAAGGCACAACGTGCAGGCTTCTTTCCAAAGCGCGAGTTGGGCCCCACAGCATCTTGATTCCAGCTCTTTGGGAAGCTAAGAAACAACTCGCTCTGCACAGTGCTCTTACAGCCTACCGGGAACATCTCTTCCAAAGGCCTGTGTAACGCAGCTTCTTTGCAGGCCTGATCTGGCTGAAGTAGGACTTCTGCTCTGGGTGTGCTACATTGCCCTAGAGCTGAAAGGCACAACGTGCAGGCTTCTTTCCAAGGGGCGAGTTGGGCCCCACAGCATCTTGCTTCCAGCTCTTTGGGAAGCTAAGAAACAACTGGCTCTGCACAGTGCTCTTACAGCCTAGTGGGAACATCTCTTCCAAAGGCCTGTGTAACGCAGCTTCTTTGCAGTCCTGATCTGGCTGAAGTAGGACTTCTGCTCTGGGTGTGCTACATTGCCCTAGAGCTGAAAGGCACAACGTGCAGGCTTCTTTCCAAAGCGTGAGTTGGGCCCCACAGCATCTTGATTCCAGCTCTTTGGGAAGCTAAGAAACAACTCGCTCTGCACAGTGCTCTTACAGCCTACCGGGAACATCTCTTCCAAAGGCCTGTGTAACGCAGTTTCTTTGCAGGCCTGATCTGGCTGAAGTAGGACTTCTGCTCTGGGTGTGCTACATTGCCCTAGAGCTGAAAGGCACAACGTGCAGGCTTCTTTCCAAAGCGCGAGTTGGGCCCCACAGCATCTTGATTCCAGCTCTTTGGGAAGCTAAGAAACAACTCGCTCTGCACAGTGCTCTTACAGCCTACCGGGAACATCTCTTCCAAAGGCCTGTGAAACGCAGTTTCTTTGCAGGCCTGATGTGGCTGAAGTAGGACTTCTGCTCTGGGTGTGCTACATTGCCCTAGAGCTGACAGGCCCAAAGTGCAGGCTTCTTTCCAAAGGGCGAGTTGGGTCCCACAGCATCTTGCTTCCAGCTCTTTGGGAAGCTGAGAAACAACTCGCTCTGCACAGTGCTCTTACAGCCTACCGGGAACATCTCTTCCAAAGGCCTGTGAAACGCAGTTTCTTTGCAGACCTGATCTGGCTGAAGTAGGACTTCTGCTCTGGGTGTGCTACATTGCCCTAGAGCTGAAAGGCACAACGTGCCGGCTTCCAGCCAACGGGAGAGTTGGGCCCCACAGCATCTTGCTTCCAGCTCTTTGGGAAGCTAAGAAACAACTCGCTCTGCACAGAGCTCTTACAGCCTACCGGGAACATCTCTTCCAAAGGCCTGTGAAACGCAGTTTCTTTGCAGGCCTGATCTGGCTGAAGTAGGACTTCTGCTCTGGGTGTGCTACATTGCCCTAGAGCTGAAAGGCACAACGTGCAGGCTTCTTTCCAAAGCGCGAGTTGGGCCCCACAGCATCTTGATTCCAGCTCTTTGTTAAGCTAAGAAACAACTCGCTCTGCACAGTGCTCTTACAGCCTACCGGGAACATCTCTTCCAAAGGCCTGTGTAACGCAGTTTCTTTGCAGGCCTGATCTGGCTGAAGTAGGACTTCTGCTCTGGGTGTGCTACATTGCCCTAGAGCTGAAAGGCACAACGTGCAGGCTTCCAGCCAAAGGGCGAGTTGGGCCCCACAGCATCTTGCTTCCAGCTCTTTGGGAAGCTAAGAAACAACTCGCTCTGCTCAGTGCTCTTACAGCCTAGTGGGACCATCTCTTCCAAAGGCCTGTGTAACGCAGTTTGTTTGCAGGCCGGATCTGCTTGAAGTAGGACTTCTGCTCTGGGTGTGCTACATTGCCCTAGAGCTGAAAGGCCCAACGTGCAGGCTTCTTTCCAAATGGTGAGTTGGGCCCCACAGCATCTTGCTTCCAGCTCTTTGGGAACCTAAGAAACAACTGGCTCTGCACAGTGCTCTTACAGCCTAGTGGGAACATCTCTTCCAAAGGCCTGTGTAACGCAGCTTCTTTGCAGTCCTGATCTGGCTGAAGTAGGACTTCTGCTCTGGGTGTGCTACATTGCCCTAGAGCTGAAAGGCACAACGTGCAGGCTTCTTTCCAAAGGGCGAGTTGGGCCCCACAGCATTTTGCTTCCAGCTCCTTGGGAAGCTAACAAACAACTAGCTCTGCACAGTGCTCTTAAGGCTACCGGGAACATCTATTCCAAAGGCCTGTGAAACGCAGTTTCTTTGCAGGCCTGATCTGGCTGAAGTAAGTCTTCTGCTCTGGGTGTGCTACATTGCCCTAGAGCTGAAAGGCACAACGTAAAGGCTTCTTTCCAAAGGGCGAGTTGGGCCCCACAGCATCTTGCTTCCAGCTCTTTGGGAAGCTAAGAAACAACTCGCTCTGCACAGTGCTCTTACAGCCTACCGGGAACATCTCTTCCAAAGGCCTGTGTAACGCAGTTTCTTTGCAGGCATGATCTGGCTGAAGTAGGACTTCTGCTCTGGGTGTGCTACATTGCCCTAGAGCTGAAAGGCACAACGTGCAGGCTTCTTTCCAAAGGGCGAGTTGGGCCCCACAGCATCTTGCTTCCAGCTCTTTGGGAAGCTAAGAAACAACTGGCTCTGCACAGTGCTCTTACAGCCTAGTGGGAACATCTCTTCCAAAGGCCTGTGTAACGCAGCTTCTTTGCAGTCCTGATCTGGCTGAAGTAGGACTTCTGCTCTGGGTGTGCTACATTGCCCTAGAGCTGAAAGGCACAACGTGCAGGCTTCTTTCCAAAGCGCGAGTTGGGCCCCACAGCATCTTGATTCCAGCTCTTTGGGAAGCTAAGAAACAACTCGCTCTGCACAGTGCTCTTACAGCCTACCGGGAACATCTCTTCCAAAGGCCTGTGTAACGCAGTTTCTTTGCAGGCCTGATCTGGCTGAAGTAGGACTTCTGCTCTGGGTGTGCTACATTGCCCTAGAGCTGAAAGGCACAACGTGCAGGCTTCCAGCCAAAGGGCGAGTTGGGCCCCACAGCATCTTGCTTCCAGCTCTTTGGGAAGCTAAGAAACAACTCGCTCTGCTCAGTGCTCTTACAGCCTAGTGGGACCATCTCTTCCAAAGGCCTGTGTAACGCAGTTTGTTTGCAGGCCGATTCTGCTTGAAGTAGGACTTCTGCTCTGGGTGTGCTACATTGCCCTAGAGCTGAAAGGCCCAACGTGCAGGCTTCTTTCCAAATGGTGAGTTGGGCCCCACAGCATCTTGCTTCCAGCTCTTTGGGAACCTAAGAAACAACTGGCTCTGCACAGTGCTCTTACAGCCTAGTCTGAACATCTCTTCCAAAGGCCTGTGTAACGCAGCTTCTTTGCAGTCCTGATCTGGCTGAAGTAGGACTTCTGCTCTGGGTGTGCTACATTGCCCTAGAGCTGAAAGGCACAACGTGCAGGCTTCTTTCCAAAGTGCGAGTTGGGCCCCACAGCATTTTGCTTCCAGCTCCTTGGGAAGCTAACAAACAACTAGCTCTGCACAGTGCTCTTAAGGCTACCGGGAACATCTCTTCCAAAGGCCTGTGAAACGCAGTTTCTTTGCAGGCCTGATCTGGCTGAAGTAGGACTTCTGCTCTGGGTGTGCTACATTGCCCTAGAGCTGAAAGGCACAACGTGCAGGCTTCTTTCCAAAGGGCGAGTTGGGCCCCACAGCATCTTGCTTCCAGCTCTTTCGGAAGCTAAGAAACTACTCGCTCTGCACAGAGCTCTTACAGCCTACCGGTAACATCTCTTCAAAAGGCCTGTGAAACACAGTTTCTTTGCAGGCCTGATCTGGCTGAAGTAGGACTTCTGCTCTGGGTGTACTACTTGCCCTAGAGCTGAAAGGCACAACGTGCAGGCTTCTTTCCAAAGGGCGAGTTGGGCCCCACAGCATCTTGCTTCCAGCTCTTTGGGAAGCTAAGAAACAACTCGCTCGACACAGTGCTCTTACATCCAACCGGGAACATCTCTTCCAAAGGCCTGTGAAACGCAGTTGCTTTGCAGGCCTGATCTGGCTGAAGTAGGACTTCTGCTCTGGGTGTGCTACATTGCCCTAGAGCTGCAAGGCACAACGTGCAGGCTTCTTTCCAAAGGGCGAGTTGGACCCCACAGCATCTTGCTTCCAGCTCTTTGAGAAGCTGAGAAACAACTCGCTCTGCACAGTGCTCTTACAGCCTACCGGGAACATCTCTTCCAAAGGCCTGTGTAACGCAGTTTCTTTGCAGGCCAGATCTGCCTGAAGCAGGACTTCTGCTCTGGGTGTGCTACATTGCCCTAGAGCTGAAAGGCACAACGTGCAGCCTTCTTTCCAAAGGGCGAGTTGGGCCCCACAGCATCTTGCTTCCAGCTCTTTGGGAAGCTAAGAAACAACTCGCTCTGCACCGTGCTCTTACAGCGTACCGGGAACATCTCTTCCAAAGGCCTGTGAAACGCAGTTCCTTTACAGCCCTGATCTGGCTGAAGTAGGACTGCTGCTCTGGGTGTGCTACATTGCCCTAGAGCTGAAAGGCACAACGTGCAGGCTCTTTTCCAAAGGGCGAGTTGGACCCCACAGCATCTTGCTTCCAGCTCTTTGGGAAGCTAAGAAACAACTCGCTCTGCACAGTGCTCTTACCGCCTACCGGGAACATCTCTTCCAAAGGCCTGTGTAACGCAGTTTCTTTGCAGGCATGATCTGGCTGAAGCAGGACTTCTGCTCTGGGTGTGCTACATTGCCCTAGAGCTGAAAGGCACAACGTGCAGGCTTCTTTCCAAAGGGCGAGTTGGGCCCCACAGCATCTTGCTTCCAGCTCTTTGGGAAGGTAAGAAACAACTCGCTCTGCACAGTGCTCTTACAGCCTACCGGGAACATCTCTTCCAAAGGCCTGTGAAACGCAGTTTCTTTGCAGGCCTGATCTGGCTGAAGTAGGACTTCTGCTCTGGGTGTGCTACATTGCCCTAGAGCTGAAAGGCCCAACGTGCAGGCTTCTTTCAAAAGGGCGACTTGGGCCAGACAGCATCTTGCTTCGAGCTATTTGGGAAGCTAAGAAACAACTCGCTCGGTTCAGTGCTCTTACAGCCTAGTGGGAACATCTCTTCCAAAGGCCTGTGTAACGCAGTTTGTTTGCAGGCCGATTCTGCTTGAAGTAGGACTTCTGCTCTGGGTGTGCTACATTGCCCTAGAGCTGAAAGGCCCAACGTGCAGGCTTCTTTCCAAATGGTGAGTTGGGCCCCACAGCATCTTGCTTCCAGCTCTTTGGGAACCTAAGAAACAACTGGCTCTGCACAGTGCTCTTACAGCCTAGTCTGAACATCTCTTCCAAAGGCCTGTGTAACGCAGCTTCTTTGCAGTCCTGATCTGGCTGAAGTAGGACTTCTGCTCTGGGTGTGCTACATTGCCCTAGAGCTGAAAGGCAAAACGTGCAGGCTTCTTTCCAAAGTGCGAGTTGGGCCCCACAGCATTTTGCTTCCAGCTCCTTGGGAAGCTAACAAACAACTAGCTCTGCACAGTGCTCTTAAGGCTACCGGGAACATCTCTTCCAAAGGCCTGTGAAACGCAGTTTCTTTGCAGGCCTGATCTGGCTGAAGTAGGACTTCTGCTCTGGGTGTGCTACATTGCCCTAGAGCTGAAAGGCACAACGTGCAGGCTTCTTTCCAAAGGGCGAGTTGGGCCCCACAGCATCTTGCTTCCAGCTCTTTCGGAAGCTAAGAAACAACTCGCTCTGCACAGTGCTCTTACAGCCTACCGGTAACATCTCTTCAAAAGGCCTGTGAAACACAGTTTCTTTGCAGGCCTGATCTGGCTGAAGTAGGACTTCTGCTCTGGGTGTACTACTTTGCCCTAGAGCTGAAAGGCACAACGTGCAGGCTTCTTTCCAAAGGGCGAGTTGGGCCCCACAGCATCTTGCTTCCAGCTCTTTGGGAAGCTAAGAAACAACTCGCTCGACACAGTGCTCTTACATCCAACCGGGAACATCTCTTCCAAAGGCCTGTGAAACGCAGTTGCTTTGCAGGCCTGATCTGGCTGAAGTAGGACTTCTGCTCTGGGTGTGCTACATTGCCCTAGAGCTGCAAGGCACAACGTGCAGGCTTCTTTCCAAAGGGCGAGTTGGACCCCACAGCATCTTGCTTCCAGCTCTTTGAGAAGCTGAGAAACAACTCGCTCTGCACAGTGCTCTTACAGCCTACCGGGAACATCTCTTCCAAAGGCCTGTGTAACGCAGTTTCTTTGCAGGCCTGATCTGCCTGAAGTAGGACTTCTGCTCTGGGTGTGCTACATTGCCCTAGAGCTGAAAGGCACAACGTGCAGCCTTCTTTCCAAAGGGCGAGTTGGGCCCCACAGCATCTTGCTTCCAGCTCTTTGGGAAGCTAAGAAACAACTCGCTCTGCACCGTGCTCTTACAGCCTACCGGGAACATCTCTTCCAAAGGCCTGTGAAACGCAGTTCCTTTACAGCCCTGATCTGGCTGAAGTAGGACTGCTGCTCTGGGTGTGCTACATTGCCCTAGAGCTGAAAGGCACAACGTGCAGGCTCTTTTCCAAAGGGCGAGTTGGACCCCACAGCATCTTGCTTCCAGCTCTTTGGGAAGCTGAGAAACAAGTCGCTCTGCACAGTGCTCTTACAGCCTACCGGGAACATCTCTTCCAAAGGCCTGTGTAACGCAGTTTCTTTGCAGGCATGATCTGGCTGAAGCAGGACTTCTGCTCTGGGTGTGCTACATTGCCCTAGAGCTGAAAGGCACAACGTGCAGGCTTCTTTCCAAAGGGCGAGTTGGGCCCCACAGCATCTTGCTTCCAGCTCTTTGGGAAGCTAAGAAACAACTCGCTCTGCACAGTGCTCTTACAGCCTACCGGGAACATCTCTTCCAAAGGCCTGTGAAACGCAGTTTCTTTGCAGGCCTGATCTGGCTGAAGTAGGACTTCTGCTCTGGGTGTGCTACATTGCCCTAGAGCTGAAAGGCCCAACGTGCAGGCTTCTTTCAAAAGGGCGACTTGGGCCAGACAGCATCTTGCTTCCAGCTCTTTGGGAAGCTAAGAAACAACTCGCTCGGTTCAGTGCTCTTACAGCCTAGTGGGAACATCTCTTCCAAAGGCCTGTGTAACGCAGTTTCTTTGCAGGCCGGATGTGGCTGAAGTAAGACTTCTGCTCTGGGTGTGCTACATTGCCCTAGAGCTGAAAGGCACAACGTGCAGGCTTCTTTCCAAAGGGTGAGCTGGGCCCGACAGCATCTTGCTTAAAGCTCTTTGGGAAGATAAGAAACAACTCTCTCTGCACAGTGCTCTTACATCCTACCGGGAACATCTCTTCCAAAGGCCTGTGAAACGCAGTTGCTTTGCAGGCCTGATCTGGCTGAAGTAGGACTTCTGCTCTGGGTGTGCTACATTGCCCTAGAGCTGAAAGGCACAACGTGCAGGCTTCTTTCCAAAGGGCGAGTTGGGCCCCACAGCATCTTGCTTCCAGCTCTTTGAGAAGCTAAGAAACAACTCGCTCTGCACAGTGCTCTTACAGCCTACCGGGAACATCTCTTCCAAAGGCCTGTGTAACGCAGTTTCTTTGCAGGCCTGATCTGGCTGAAGTAGGACTTCTGCTCTGGGTGTGCTACATTGCCCTAGAGCTGAAAGGCACAACGTGCAGGCTTCTTTCCAAAGGGCGAGTTGGGCCCCACAGCATCTTGCTTCCAGCTCTTTGGGAAGCTAAGAAACAACTCGCTCTACACAGTGCTCTTACAGCCTACCGGGAACATCTCTTCCAAAGGCCTGTGAAACGCAGTTTCTTTGCAGGCCTGATCTGGCTGAAGTAGGACTTCTGCTCTGGGTGTGCTACATTGCCCTAGAGCTGCAAGGCACAACGTGCAGGCTTCTTTCCAAAGGGCGAGTTGGACCCCACAGCATCTTGCTTCCAGCTCTTTGGGAAGCTGAGAAACAACTCGCTCTGCACAGTGCTCTTACAGCCTACCGGGAACATCTCTTCCAAAGGCCTGTGTAACGCAGTTTCTTTGCAGGCCAGATCTGCCTGAAGTAGGACTTCTGCTCTGGGTGTGCTACATTGCCCTAGAGCTGAAAGGCACAACGTGCAGCCTTCTTTCCAAAGGGCGAGTTGGGCCCCACAGCATCTTGCTTCCAGCTCTTTGGGAAGCTAAGAAACAACTCGCTCTGCACCGTGCTCTTACAGCGTACCGGGAACATCTCTTCCAAAGGCCTGTGAAACGCAGTTTCTTTGCAGGCCTGATCTGGCTGAAGTAGGACTTCTGCTCTGGGTGTGCTACATTGCCCTAGAGCTGAAAGGCACAACGTGCAGGCTTTTTTCCAAAGGGCGAGTTGGGCCCCACAGCATCTTGCTTCCAGCTCTTTGGGAAGCTAAGAAACAACTCGCTCTGCACAGTGCTCTTACAGCCTACCGGGAACATCTCTTCCAAAGGCCTGTGAAACGCAGTTTCTTTGCAGGCCTGATCTGGCTGAAGTAGGACTTCTGCTCTGGGTGTGCTACATTGCCCTAGAGCTGAAAGGCACAACGTGCAGGCTTCTTTCCAAAGGGCGAGTTGGGCCCCACAGCATCTTGCTTCCAGCTCTTTGGGAAGCTAAGAAACAACTCGCTCTGCACAGTGCTCTTACAGCCTAGTGGGAACATCTCTTCCAAAGGCCTGTGAAACGCAGTTTCTTTGCAGGCCTGATCTGGCTGAAGTAGGACTTCTGCTCTGGGTGTGCTACTTTGCCCTAGAGCTGAAAGGCACAACGTGCAGGCTTCTTTCCAAAGGGCGAGTTGGGCCCCACAGCATCTTGCTTCCAGCTCTTTGGGAAGCTAAGAAACAACTCGCTCTGCACAGTGCTCTTACAGCCTACCGGGAACATCTCTTCCAAAGGCCTGTGAAACGCAGTTTCTTTGCAGGCCTGATCTGGCTGAAGTAGGACTTCTGCTCTGGGTGTGCTACATTGCCCTAGAGCTGAAAGGCACAACGTGCAGGCTTCTTTCCAAAGGGCGAGTTGGGCCCCACAGCATCTTGCTTCCAGCTCTTTGGGAAGCTAAGAAACAACTCGCTCTGCACAGTGCTCTTACAGCCTACCGGGAACATCTCTTCCAAAGGCCTGTGAAACGCAGTTTCTTTGCAGGCCTGATCTGGCTGAAGTAGGACTTCTGCTCTGGGTGTGCTACTTTGCCCTAGAGCTGAAAGGCACAACGTGCAGGCTTCTTTCCAAAGGGCGAGTTGGGCCCCACAGCATCTTGCTTCCAGCTCTTTGGGAAGCTAAGAAACAACTCGCTCTGCACAGTGCTCTTACAGCCTACCGGGAACATCTCTTCCAAAGGCCTGTGAAACACAGTTTCTTTGCAGGCCTGATCTGGCTGAAGTAGGACTTCTGCTCTGGGTGTGCTACTTTGCCCTAGAGCTGAAAGGCACAACGTGCAGGCTTCTTTCCAAAGGGCGAGTTGGGCCCCACAGCATCTTGCTTCCAGCTCTTTGGGAAGCTAAGAAACAACTCGCTCTGCACAGTGCTCTTACAGCCTACCGGGAACATCTCTTCCAAAGGCCTGTGAAACGCAGTTTCTTTGCAGGCCTGATCTGGCTGAAGTAGGACTTCTGCTCTGGGTGTGCTACATTGCCCTAGAGCTGAAAGGCACAACGTGCAGGCTTCTTTCCAAAGGGCGAGTTGGGCCCCACAGCATCTTGCTTCCAGCTCTTTGGGAAGCTAAGAAACAACTCGCTCTGCACAGTGCTCTTACAGCCTACCGGGAACATCTCTTCCAAAGGCCTGTGAAACGCAGTTTCTTTGCAGGCCTGATCTGGCTGAAGTAGGACTTCTGCTCTGGGTGTGCTACTTTGCCCTAGAGCTGAAAGGCACAACGTGCAGCCTTCTTTCCAAAGGGCGAGTTGGGCCCCACAGCATCTTGCTTCCAGCTCTTTGGGAAGCTAAGAAACAACTCGCTCTGCACAGTGCTCTTACAGCCTACCGGGAACATCTCTTCCAAAGGCCTGTGAAACGCAGTTTCTTTGCAGGCCTGATCTGGCTGAAGTAGGACTTCTGCTCTGGGTGTGCTACATTGCCCTAGAGCTGAAAGGCACAACGTGCAGGCTCTTTTCCAAAGGGCGAGTTGGGCCCCACAGCATCTTGCTTCCAGCTCTTTGGGAAGCTAAGAAACAACTCGCTCTGCACAGTGCTCTTACAGCCTACCGGGAACATCTCTTCCAAAGGCCTGTGAAACGCAGTTTCTTTGCAGGCCTGATCTGGCTGAAGTAGGACTTCTGCTCTGGGTGTGCTACTTTGCCCTAGAGCTGAAAGGCACAACGTGCAGGCTTCTTTCCAAAGGGCGAGTTGGGCCCCACAGCATCTTGCTTCCAGCTCTTTGGGAAGCTAAGAAACAACTCGCTCTGCACAGTGCTCTTACAGCCTACCGGGAACATCTCTTCCAAAGGCCTGTGAAACGCAGTTTCTTTGCAGGCCTGATCTGGCTGAAGTAGGACTTCTGCTCTGGGTGTGCTACATTGCCCTAGAGCTGAAAGGCACAACGTGCAGGCTTCTTTCCAAAGGGCGAGTTGGGCCCCACAGCATCTTGCTTCCAGCTCTTTGGGAAGCTAAGAAACAACTCGCTCTGCACAGTGCTCTTACAGCCTAGCGGGAACATCTCTTCCAAAGGCCTGTGAAACGCAGTTTCTTTGCAGGCCTGATCTGGCTGAAGTAGGACTTCTGCTCTGGGTGTGCTACTTTGCCCTAGAGCTGAAAGGCACAACGTGCAGGCTTCTTTCCAAAGGGCGAGTTGGGCCCCACAGCATCTTGCTTCCAGCTCTTTGGGAAGCTAAGAAACAACTCGCTCTGCACAGTGCTCTTACAGCCTACCGGGAACATCTCTTCCAAAGGCCTGTGAAACGCAGTTTCTTTGCAGGCCTGATCTGGCTGAAGTAGGACTTCTGCTCTGGGTGTGCTACTTTGCCCTAGAGCTGAAAGGCACAACGTGCAGGCTTCTTTCCAAAGGGCGAGTTGGGCCCCACAGCATCTTGCTTCCAGCTCTTTGGGAAGCTAAGAAACAACTCGCTCTGCACAGTGCTCTTACAGCCTACCGGGAACATCTCTTCCAAAGGCCTGTGAAACGCAGTTTCTTTGCAGGCCTGATCTGGCTGAAGTAGGACTTCTGCTCTGGGTGTGCTACTTTGCCCTAGAGCTGAAAGGCACAACGTGCAGGCTTCTTTCCAAAGGGCGAGTTGGGCCCCACAGCATCTTGCTTCCAGCTCTTTGGGAAGCTAAGAAACAACTCGCTCTGCACAGTGCTCTTACAGCCTACCGGGAACATCTCTTCCAAAGGCCTGTGAAACGCAGTTTCTTTGCAGGCCTGATCTGGCTGAAGTAGGACTTCTGCTCTGGGTGTGCTACTTTGCCCTAGAGCTGAAAGGCACAACGTGCAGGCTTCTTTCCAAAGGGCGAGTTGGGCCCCACAGCATCTTGCTTCCAGCTCTTTGGGAAGCTAAGAAACAACTCGCTCTGCACAGTGCTCTTACAGCCTAGCGGGAACATCTCTTCCAAAGGCCTGTGAAACGCAGTTTCTTTGCAGGCCTGATCTGGCTGAAGTAGGACTTCTGCTCTGGGTGTGCTACTTTGCCCTAGAGCTGAAAGGCACAACGTGCAGGCTTCTTTCCAAAGGGCGAGTTGGGCCCCACAGCATCTTGCTTCCAGCTCTTTGGGAAGCTAAGAAACAACTCGCTCTGCACAGTGCTCTTACAGCCTACCGGGAACATCTCTTCCAAAGGCCTGTGAAACGCAGTTTCTTTGCAGGCCTGATCTGGCTGAAGTAGGACTTCTGCTCTGGGTGTGCTACTTTGCCCTAGAGCTGAAAGGCACAACGTGCAGGCTTCTTTCCAAAGGGCGAGTTGGGCCCCACAGCATCTTGCTTCCAGCTCTTTGGGAAGCTAAGAAACAACTCGCTCTGCACAGTGCTCTTACAGCCTACCGGGAACATCTCTTCCAAAGGCCTGTGAAACGCAGTTTCTTTGCAGGCCTGATCTGGCTGAAGTAGGACTTCTGCTCTGGGTGTGCTACTTTGCCCTAGAGCTGAAAGGCACAACGTGCAGGCTTCTTTCCAAAGGGCGAGTTGGGCCCCACAGCATCTTGCTTCCAGCTCTTTGGGAAGCTAAGAAACAACTCGCTCTGCACAGTGCTCTTACAGCCTAGTGGGAACATCTCTTCCAAAGGCCTGTGAAACGCAGTTTCTTTGCAGGCCTGATCTGGCTGAAGTAGGACTTCTGCTCTGGGTGTGCTACTTTGCCCTAGAGCTGAAAGGCACAACGTGCAGGCTTCTTTCCAAAGGGCGAGTTGGGCCCCACAGCATCTTGCTTCCAGCTCTTTGGGAAGCTAAGAAACAACTCGCTCTGCACAGTGCTCTTACAGCCTACCGGGAACATCTCTTCCAAAGGCCTGTGAAACGCAGTTTCTTTGCAGGCCTGATCTGGCTGAAGTAGGACTTCTGCTCTGGGTGTGCTACTTTGCCCTAGAGCTGAAAGGCACAACGTGCAGGCTTCTTTCCAAAGGGCGAGTTGGGCCCCACAGCATCTTGCTTAAAGCTCTTTGGGAAGCTAAGAAACAACTCGCTCTGCACAGTGCTCTTACAGCCTACCGGGAACATCTCTTCCAAAGGCCTGTGAAACGCAGTTTCTTTGCAGGCCTGATCTGGCTGAAGTAGGACTTCTGCTCTGGGTGTGCTACTTTGCCCTAGAGCTGAAAGGCACAACGTGCAGGCTTCTTTCCAAAGGGCGAGTTGGGCCCCACAGCATCTTGCTTCCAGCTCTTTGGGAAGCTAAGAAACAACTCGCTCTGCACAGTGCTCTTACAGCCTACCGGGAACATCTCTTCCAAAGGCCTGTGAAACGCAGTTTCTTTGCAGGCCTGATCTGGCTGAAGTAGGACTTCTGCTCTGGGTGTGCTACTTTGCCCTAGAGCTGAAAGGCACAACGTGCAGGCTTCTTTCCAAAGGGCGAGTTGGGCCCCACAGCATCTTGCTTCCAGCTCTTTGGGAAGCTAAGAAACAACTCGCTCTGCACAGTGCTCTTACAGCCTACCGGGAACATCTCTTCCAAAGGCCTGTGAAACGCAGTTTCTTTGCAGGCCTGATCTGGCTGAAGTAGGACTTCTGCTCTGGGTGTGCTACTTTGCCCTAGAGCTGAAAGGCACAACGTGCAGGCTTCTTTCCAAAGGGCGAGTTGGGCCCCACAGCATCTTGCTTCCAGCTCTTTGGGAAGCTAAGAAACAACTCGCTCTGCACAGTGCTCTTACAGCCTACCGGGAACATCTCTTCCAAAGGCCTGTGAAACGCAGTTTCTTTGCAGGCCTGATCTGGCTGAAGTAGGACTTCTGCTCTGGGTGTGCTACTTTGCCCTAGAGCTGAAAGGCACAACGTGCAGGCTTCTTTCCAAAGGGCGAGTTGGGCCCCACAGCATCTTGCTTCCAGCTCTTTGGGAAGCTAAGAAACAACTCGCTCTGCACAGTGCTCTTACAGCCTACCGGGAACATCTCTTCCAAAGGCCTGTGAAACGCAGTTTCTTTGCAGGCCTGATCTGGCTGAAGTAGGACTTCTGCTCTGGGTGTGCTACTTTGCCCTAGAGCTGAAAGGCACAACGTGCAGGCTTCTTTCCAAAGGGCGAGTTGGGCCCCACAGCATCTTGCTTCCAGCTCTTTGGGAAGCTAAGAAACAACTCGCTCTGCACAGTGCTCTTACAGCCTACCGGGAACATCTCTTCCAAAGGCCTGTGAAACGCAGTTTCTTTGCAGGCCTGATCTGGCTGAAGTAGGACTTCTGCTCTGGGTGTGCTACTTTGCCCTAGAGCTGAAAGGCACAACGTGCAGGCTTCTTTCCAAAGGGCGAGTTGGGCCCCACAGCATCTTGCTTCCAGCTCTTTGGGAAGCTAAGAAACAACTCGCTCTGCACAGTGCTCTTACAGCCTACCGGGAACATCTCTTCCAAAGGCCTGTGAAACGCAGTTTCTTTGCAGGCCTGATCTGGCTGAAGTAGGACTTCTGCTCTGGGTGTGCTACTTTGCCCTAGAGCTGAAAGGCACAACGTGCAGGCTTCTTTCCAAAGGGCGAGTTGGGCCCCACAGCATCTTGCTTCCAGCTCTTTGGGAAGCTAAGAAACAACTCGCTCTGCACAGTGCTCTTACAGCCTACCGGGAACATCTCTTCCAAAGGCCTGTGAAACGCAGTTTCTTTGCAGGCCTGATCTGGCTGAAGTAGGACTTCTGCTCTGGGTGTGCTACTTTGCCCTAGAGCTGAAAGGCACAACGTGCAGGCTTCTTTCCAAAGGGCGAGTTGGGCCCCACAGCATCTTGCTTCCAGCTCTTTGGGAAGCTAAGAAACAACTCGCTCTGCACAGTGCTCTTACAGCCTACCGGGAACATCTCTTCCAAAGGCCTGTGAAACGCAGTTTCTTTGCAGGCCTGATCTGGCTGAAGTAGGACTTCTGCTCTGGGTGTGCTACTTTGCCCTAGAGCTGAAAGGCACAACGTGCAGGCTTCTTTCCAAAGGGCGAGTTGGGCCCCACAGCATCTTGCTTCCAGCTCTTTGGGAAGCTAAGAAACAACTCGCTCTGCACAGTGCTCTTACAGCCTACCGGGAACATCTCTTCCAAAGGCCTGTGAAACGCAGTTTCTTTGCAGGCCTGATCTGGCTGAAGTAGGACTTCTGCTCTGGGTGTGCTACTTTGCCCTAGAGCTGAAAGGCACAACGTGCAGGCTTCTTTCCAAAGGGCGAGTTGGGCCCCACAGCATCTTGCTTCCAGCTCTTTGGGAAGCTAAGAAACAACTCGCTCTGCACAGTGCTCTTACAGCCTACCGGGAACATCTCTTCCAAAGGCCTGTGAAACGCAGTTTCTTTGCAGGCCTGATCTGGCTGAAGTAGGACTTCTGCTCTGGGTGTGCTACTTTGCCCTAGAGCTGAAAGGCACAACGTGCAGGCTTCTTTCCAAAGGGCGAGTTGGGCCCCACAGCATCTTGCTTCCAGCTCTTTGGGAAGCTAAGAAACAACTCGCTCTGCACAGTGCTCTTACAGCCTACCGGGAACATCTCTTCCAAAGGCCTGTGAAACGCAGTTTCTTTGCAGGCCTGATCTGGCTGAAGTAGGACTTCTGCTCTGGGTGTGCTACTTTGCCCTAGAGCTGAAAGGCACAACGTGCAGGCTTCTTTCCAAAGGGCGAGTTGGGCCCCACAGCATCTTGCTTCCAGCTCTTTGGGAAGCTAAGAAACAACTCGCTCTGCACAGTGCTCTTACAGCCTACCGGGAACATCTCTTCCAAAGGCCTGTGAAACGCAGTTTCTTTGCAGGCCTGATCTGGCTGAAGTAGGACTTCTGCTCTGGGTGTGCTACTTTGCCCTAGAGCTGAAAGGCACAACGTGCAGGCTTCTTTCCAAAGGGCGAGTTGGGCCCCACAGCATCTTGCTTCCAGCTCTTTGGGAAGCTAAGAAACAACTCGCTCTGCACAGTGCTCTTACAGCCTACCGGGAACATCTCTTCCAAAGGCCTGTGAAACGCAGTTTCTTTGCAGGCCTGATCTGGCTGAAGTAGGACTTCTGCTCTGGGTGTGCTACTTTGCCCTAGAGCTGAAAGGCACAACGTGCAGGCTTCTTTCCAAAGGGCGAGTTGGGCCCCACAGCATCTTGCTTCCAGCTCTTTGGGAAGCTAAGAAACAACTCGCTCTGCACAGTGCTCTTACAGCCTACCGGGAACATCTCTTCCAAAGGCCTGTGAAACGCAGTTTCTTTGCAGGCCTGATCTGGCTGAAGTAGGACTTCTGCTCTGGGTGTGCTACTTTGCCCTAGAGCTGAAAGGCACAACGTGCAGGCTTCTTTCCAAAGGGCGAGTTGGGCCCCACAGCATCTTGCTTCCAGCTCTTTGGGAAGCTAAGAAACAACTCGCTCTGCACAGTGCTCTTACAGCCTACCGGGAACATCTCTTCCAAAGGCCTGTGAAACGCAGTTTCTTTGCAGGCCTGATCTGGCTGAAGTAGGACTTCTGCTCTGGGTGTGCTACTTTGCCCTAGAGCTGAAAGGCACAACGTGCAGGCTTCTTTCCAAAGGGCGAGTTGGGCCCCACAGCATCTTGCTTAAAGCTCTTTGGGAAGCTAAGAAACAACTCGCTCTGCACAGTGCTCTTACAGCCTACCGGGAACATCTCTTCCAAAGGCCTGTGAAACGCAGTTTCTTTGCAGGCCTGATCTGGCTGAAGTAGGACTTCTGCTCTGGGTGTGCTACTTTGCCCTAGAGCTGAAAGGCACAACGTGCAGGCTTCTTTCCAAAGGGCGAGTTGGGCCCCACAGCATCTTGCTTCCAGCTCTTTGGGAAGCTAAGAAACAACTCGCTCTGCACAGTGCTCTTACAGCCTACCGGGAACATCTCTTCCAAAGGCCTGTGAAACGCAGTTTCTTTGCAGGCCTGATCTGGCTGAAGTAGGACTTCTGCTCTGGGTGTGCTACTTTGCCCTAGAGCTGAAAGGCACAACGTGCAGGCTTCTTTCCAAAGGGCGAGTTGGGCCCCACAGCATCTTGCTTCCAGCTCTTTGGGAAGCTAAGAAACAACTCGCTCTGCACAGTGCTCTTACAGCCTACCGGGAACATCTCTTCCAAAGGCCTGTGAAACGCAGTTTCTTTGCAGGCCTGATCTGGCTGAAGTAGGACTTCTGCTCTGGGTGTGCTACTTTGCCCTAGAGCTGAAAGGCACAACGTGCAGGCTTCTTTCCAAAGGGCGAGTTGGGCCCCACAGCATCTTGCTTCCAGCTCTTTGGGAAGCTAAGAAACAACTCGCTCTGCACAGTGCTCTTACAGCCTAGTGGGAACATCTCTTCCAAAGGCCTGTGAAACGCAGTTTCTTTGCAGGCCTGATCTGGCTGAAGTAGGACTTCTGCTCTGGGTGTGCTACTTTGCCCTAGAGCTGAAAGGCACAACGTGCAGGCTTCTTTCCAAAGGGCGAGTTGGGCCCCACAGCATCTTGCTTCCAGCTCTTTGGGAAGCTAAGAAACAACTCGCTCTGCACAGTGCTCTTACAGCCTACCGGGAACATCTCTTCCAAAGGCCTGTGAAACGCAGTTTCTTTGCAGGCCTGATCTGGCTGAAGTAGGACTTCTGCTCTGGGTGTGCTACTTTGCCCTAGAGCTGAAAGGCACAACGTGCAGGCTTCTTTCCAAAGGGCGAGTTGGGCCCCACAGCATCTTGCTTCCAGCTCTTTGGGAAGCTAAGAAACAACTCGCTCTGCACAGTGCTCTTACAGCCTACCGGGAACATCTCTTCCAAAGGCCTGTGAAACGCAGTTTCTTTGCAGGCCTGATCTGGCTGAAGTAGGACTTCTGCTCTGGGTGTGCTACTTTGCCCTAGAGCTGAAAGGCACAACGTGCAGGCTTCTTTCCAAAGGGCGAGTTGGGCCCCACAGCATCTTGCTTCCAGCTCTTTGGGAAGCTAAGAAACAACTCGCTCTGCACAGTGCTCTTACAGCCTACCGGGAACATCTCTTCCAAAGGCCTGTGAAACGCAGTTTCTTTGCAGGCCTGATCTGGCTGAAGTAGGACTTCTGCTCTGGGTGTGCTACTTTGCCCTAGAGCTGAAAGGCACAACGTGCAGGCTTCTTTCCAAAGGGCGAGTTGGGCCCCACAGCATCTTGCTTCCAGCTCTTTGGGAAGCTAAGAAACAACTCGCTCTGCACAGTGCTCTTACAGCCTACCGGGAACATCTCTTCCAAAGGCCTGTGAAACGCAGTTTCTTTGCAGGCCTGATCTGGCTGAAGTAGGACTTCTGCTCTGGGTGTGCTACTTTGCCCTAGAGCTGAAAGGCACAACGTGCAGGCTTCTTTCCAAAGGGCGAGTTGGGCCCCACAGCATCTTGCTTCCAGCTCTTTGGGAAGCTAAGAAACAACTCGCTCTGCACAGTGCTCTTACAGCCTACCGGGAACATCTCTTCCAAAGGCCTGTGAAACGCAGTTTCTTTGCAGGCCTGATCTGGCTGAAGTAGGACTTCTGCTCTGGGTGTGCTACTTTGCCCTAGAGCTGAAAGGCACAACGTGCAGGCTTCTTTCCAAAGGGCGAGTTGGGCCCCACAGCATCTTGCTTCCAGCTCTTTGGGAAGCTAAGAAACAACTCGCTCTGCACAGTGCTCTTACAGCCTACCGGGAACATCTCTTCCAAAGGCCTGTGAAACGCAGTTTCTTTGCAGGCCTGATCTGGCTGAAGTAGGACTTCTGCTCTGGGTGTGCTACTTTGCCCTAGAGCTGAAAGGCACAACGTGCAGGCTTCTTTCCAAAGGGCGAGTTGGGCCCCACAGCATCTTGCTTCCAGCTCTTTGGGAAGCTAAGAAACAACTCGCTCTGCACAGTGCTCTTACAGCCTACCGGGAACATCTCTTCCAAAGGCCTGTGAAACGCAGTTTCTTTGCAGGCCTGATCTGGCTGAAGTAGGACTTCTGCTCTGGGTGTGCTACTTTGCCCTAGAGCTGAAAGGCACAACGTGCAGGCTTCTTTCCAAAGGGCGAGTTGGGCCCCACAGCATCTTGCTTCCAGCTCTTTGGGAAGCTAAGAAACAACTCGCTCTGCACAGTGCTCTTACAGCCTACCGGGAACATCTCTTCCAAAGGCCTGTGAAACGCAGTTTCTTTGCAGGCCTGATCTGGCTGAAGTAGGACTTCTGCTCTGGGTGTGCTACTTTGCCCTAGAGCTGAAAGGCACAACGTGCAGGCTTCTTTCCAAAGGGCGAGTTGGGCCCCACAGCATCTTGCTTCCAGCTCTTTGGGAAGCTAAGAAACAACTCGCTCTGCACAGTGCTCTTACAGCCTACCGGGAACATCTCTTCCAAAGGCCTGTGAAACGCAGTTTCTTTGCAGGCCTGATCTGGCTGAAGTAGGACTTCTGCTCTGGGTGTGCTACTTTGCCCTAGAGCTGAAAGGCACAACGTGCAGGCTTCTTTCCAAAGGGCGAGTTGGGCCCCACAGCATCTTGCTTCCAGCTCTTTGGGAAGCTAAGAAACAACTCGCTCTGCACAGTGCTCTTACAGCCTAGTGGGAACATCTCTTCCAAAGGCCTGTGAAACGCAGTTTCTTTGCAGGCCTGATCTGGCTGAAGTAGGACTTCTGCTCTGGGTGTGCTACTTTGCCCTAGAGCTGAAAGGCACAACGTGCAGGCTTCTTTCCAAAGGGCGAGTTGGGCCCCACAGCATCTTGCTTCCAGCTCTTTGGGAAGCTAAGAAACAACTCGCTCTGCACAGTGCTCTTACAGCCTACCGGGAACATCTCTTCCAAAGGCCTGTGAAACGCAGTTTCTTTGCAGGCCTGATCTGGCTGAAGTAGGACTTCTGCTCTGGGTGTGCTACTTTGCCCTAGAGCTGAAAGGCACAACGTGCAGGCTTCTTTCCAAAGGGCGAGTTGGGCCCCACAGCATCTTGCTTCCAGCTCTTTGGGAAGCTAAGAAACAACTCGCTCTGCACAGTGCTCTTACAGCCTAGTGGGAACATCTCTTCCAAAGGCCTGTGAAACGCAGTTTCTTTGCAGGCCTGATCTGGCTGAAGTAGGACTTCTGCTCTGGGTGTGCTACTTTGCCCTAGAGCTGAAAGGCACAACGTGCAGGCTTCTTTCCAAAGGGCGAGTTGGGCCCCACAGCATCTTGCTTCCAGCTCTTTGGGAAGCTAAGAAACAACTCGCTCTGCACAGTGCTCTTACAGCCTAGTCGGGAACATCTCTTCCAAAGGCCTGTGAAACGCAGTTTCTTTGCAGGCCTGATCTGGCTGAAGTAGGACTTCTGCTCTGGGTGTGCTACTTTGCCCTAGAGCTGAAAGGCACAACGTGCAGGCTTCTTTCCAAAGGGCGAGTTGGGCCCCACAGCATCTTGCTTCCAGCTCTTTGGGAAGCTAAGAAACAACTCGCTCTGCACAGTGCTCTTACAGCCTACCGGGAACATCTCTTCCAAAGGCCTGTGAAACGCAGTTTCTTTGCAGGCCTGATCTGGCTGAAGTAGGACTTCTGCTCTGGGTGTGCTACTTTGCCCTAGAGCTGAAAGGCACAACGTGCAGGCTTCTTTCCAAAGGGCGAGTTGGGCCCCACAGCATCTTGCTTCCAGCTCTTTGGGAAGCTAAGAAACAACTCGCTCTGCACAGTGCTCTTACAGCCTACCGGGAACATCTCTTCCAAAGGCCTGTGAAACGCAGTTTCTTTGCAGGCCTGATCTGGCTGAAGTAGGACTTCTGCTCTGGGTGTGCTACTTTGCCCTAGAGCTGAAAGGCACAACGTGCAGGCTTCTTTCCAAAGGGCGAGTTGGGCCCCACAGCATCTTGCTTCCAGCTCTTTGGGAAGCTAAGAAACAACTCGCTCTGCACAGTGCTCTTACAGCCTACCGGGAACATCTCTTCCAAAGGCCTGTGAAACGCAGTTTCTTTGCAGGCCTGATCTGGCTGAAGTAGGACTTCTGCTCTGGGTGTGCTACTTTGCCCTAGAGCTGAAAGGCACAACGTGCAGGCTTCTTTCCAAAGGGCGAGTTGGGCCCCACAGCATCTTGCTTCCAGCTCTTTGGGAAGCTAAGAAACAACTCGCTCTGCACAGTGCTCTTACAGCCTACCGGGAACATCTCTTCCAAAGGCCTGTGAAACGCAGTTTCTTTGCAGGCCTGATCTGGCTGAAGTAGGACTTCTGCTCTGGGTGTGCTACTTTGCCCTAGAGCTGAAAGGCACAACGTGCAGGCTTCTTTCCAAAGGGCGAGTTGGGCCCCACAGCATCTTGCTTCCAGCTCTTTGGGAAGCTAAGAAACAACTCGCTCTGCACCGTGCTCTTACAGCCTACCGGGAACATCTCTTCCAAAGGCCTGTGAAACGCAGTTTCTTTGCAGGCCTGATCTGGCTGAAGTAGGACTTCTGCTCTGGGTGTGCTACTTTGCCCTAGAGCTGAAAGGCACAACGTGCAGGCTTCTTTCCAAAGGGCGAGTTGGGCCCCACAGCATCTTGCTTCCAGCTCTTTGGGAAGCTAAGAAACAACTCGCTCTGCACAGTGCTCTTACAGCCTACCGGGAACATCTCTTCCAAAGGCCTGTGAAACGCAGTTTCTTTGCAGGCCTGATCTGGCTGAAGTAGGACTTCTGCTCTGGGTGTGCTACATTGCCCTAGAGCTGAAAGGCACAACGTGCAGGCTTCTTTCCAAAGGGCGAGTTGGGCCCCACAGCATCTTGCTTCCAGCTCTTTGGGAAGCTAAGAAACAACTCGCTCTGCACAGTGCTCTTACAGCCTACCGGGAACATCTCTTCCAAAGGCCTGTGAAACGCAGTTTCTTTGCAGGCCTGATCTGGCTGAAGTAGGACTTCTGCTCTGGGTGTGCTACATTGCCCTAGAGCTGAAAGGCCCAACGTGCAGGCTTCTTTCCAAAGGGCGACTTGGGCCAGACAGCATCTTGCTTCCAGCTCTTTGGGAAGCTAAGAAACAACTCGCTCGGTACAGTGCTCTTACAGCCTAGTGGGAACATCTCTTCCAAAGGCCTGTGAAACGCAGTTTCTTTGCAGGCCGATTCTGCCTGAAGTAGGACTTCTGCTCTGGGTGTGCTACATTGCCCTAGAGCTGAAAGGCACAACGTGCAGGCTTCTTTCCAAAGGGTGAGTTGGGCCCCACAGCATCTTGCTTCCAGCTCTTTGGGAAGCTAAGAAACAACTCGCTCTGCACAGTGCTCTTACAGCCTAGTCTGGAACATCTCTTCCAAAGGCCTGTGAAACGCAGTTTCTTTGCAGGCCTGATCTGGCTGAAGTAGGACTTCTGCTCTGGGTGTGCTACATTGCCCTAGAGCTGAAAGGCACAACGTGCAGGCTTCTTTCCAAAGGGCGAGTTGGGCCCCACAGCATCTTGCTTCCAGCTCTTTGGGAAGCTAAGAAACAACTCGCTCTGCACAGTGCTCTTACAGCCTACCGGGAACATCTCTTCCAAAGGCCTGTGAAACGCAGTTTCTTTGCAGGCCTGATCTGGCTGAAGTAGGACTTCTGCTCTGGGTGTGCTACTTTGCCCTAGAGCTGAAAGGCACAACGTGCAGGCTTCTTTCCAAAGGGCGAGTTGGGCCCCACAGCATCTTGCTTCCAGCTCTTTGGGAAGCTAAGAAACAACTCGCTCTGCACAGTGCTCTTACAGCCTACCGGGAACATCTCTTCCAAAGGCCTGTGAAACGCAGTTTCTTTGCAGGCCTGATCTGGCTGAAGTAGGACTTCTGCTCTGGGTGTGCTACTTTGCCCTAGAGCTGAAAGGCACAACGTGCAGGCTTCTTTCCAAAGGGCGAGTTGGGCCCCACAGCATCTTGCTTCCAGCTCTTTGGGAAGCTAAGAAACAACTCGCTCTGCACCGTGCTCTTACAGCCTACCGGGAACATCTCTTCCAAAGGCCTGTGAAACGCAGTTTCTTTACAGGCCTGATCTGGCTGAAGTAGGACTTCTGCTCTGGGTGTGCTACATTGCCCTAGAGCTGAAAGGCACAACGTGCAGGCTCTTTTCCAAAGGGCGAGTTGGGCCCCACAGCATCTTGCTTCCAGCTCTTTGGGAAGCTAAGAAACAACTCGCTCTGCACAGTGCTCTTACAGCCTACCGGGAACATCTCTTCCAAAGGCCTGTGTAACGCAGTTTCTTTGCAGGCATGATCTGGCTGAAGCAGGACTTCTGCTCTGGGTGTGCTACATTGCCCTAGAGCTGAAAGGCACAACGTGCAGGCTTCTTTCCAAAGGGCGAGTTGGGCCCCACAGCATCTTGCTTCCAGCTCTTTGGGAAGCTAAGAAACAACTCGCTCTGCACAGTGCTCTTACAGCCTACCGGGAACATCTCTTCCAAAGGCCTGTGAAACGCAGTTTCTTTGCAGGCCTGATCTGGCTGAAGTAGGACTTCTGCTCTGGGTGTGCTACATTGCCCTAGAGCTGAAAGGCACAACGTGCAGGCTTCTTTCCAAAGGGCGAGTTGGGCCCCACAGCATCTTGCTTCGAGCTCTTTGGGAAGCTAAGAAACAACTCGCTCTGCTCAGTGCTCTTACAGCCTAGTGGGAACATCTCTTCCAAAGGCCTGTGAAACGCAGTTTCTTTGCAGGCCTGATCTGGCTGAAGTAGGACTTCTGCTCTGGGTGTGCTACATTGCCCTAGAGCTGAAAGGCACAACGTGCAGGCTTCTTTCCAAAGGGCGAGTTGGGCCCGACAGCATCTTGCTTAAAGCTCTTTGGGAAGATAAGAAACAACTCGCTCTGCACAGTGCTCTTACAGCCTACCGGGAACATCTCTTCCAAAGGCCTGTGAAACGCAGTTGCTTTGCAGGCCTGATCTGGCTGAAGTAGGACTTCTGCTCTGGGTGTGCTACATTGCCCTAGAGCTGAAAGGCACAACGTGCAGGCTTCTTTCCAAAGGGCGAGTTGGGCCCCACAGCATCTTGCTTCCAGCTCTTTGAGAAGCTAAGAAACAACTCGCTCTGCACAGTGCTCTTACAGCCTACCGGGAACATCTCTTCCAAAGGCCTGTGAAACGCAGTTTCTTTGCAGGCCTGATCTGGCTGAAGTAGGACTTCTGCTCTGGGTGTGCTACATTGCCCTAGAGCTGAAAGGCACAACGTGCAGGCTTCTTTCCAAAGGGCGAGTTGGGCCCCACAGCATCTTGCTTCCAGCTCTTTGGGAAGCTAAGAAACAACTCGCTCGACACAGTGCTCTTACATCCAACCGGGAACATCTCTTCCAAAGGCCTGTGAAACGCAGTTGCTTTGCAGGCCTGATCTGGCTGAAGTAGGACTTCTGCTCTGGGTGTGCTACATTGCCCTAGAGCTGCAAGGCACAACGTGCAGGCTTCTTTCCAAAGGGCGAGTTGGACCCCACAGCATCTTGCTTCCAGCTCTTTGAGAAGCTGAGAAACAACTCGCTCTGCACAGTGCTCTTACAGCCTACCGGGAACATCTCTTCCAAAGGCCTGTGTAACGCAGTTTCTTTGCAGGCCTGATCTGCCTGAAGCAGGACTTCTGCTCTGGGTGTGCTACATTGCCCTAGAGCTGAAAGGCACAACGTGCAGCCTTCTTTCCAAAGGGCGAGTTGGGCCCCACAGCATCTTGCTTCCAGCTCTTTGGGAAGCTAAGAAACAACTCGCTCTGCACCGTGCTCTTACAGCGTACCGGGAACATCTCTTCCAAAGGCCTGTGAAACGCAGTTCCTTTACAGCCCTGATCTGGCTGAAGTAGGACTGCTGCTCTGGGTGTGCTACATTGCCCTAGAGCTGAAAGGCACAACGTGCAGGCTTTTTTCCAAAGGGCGAGTTGGACCCCACAGCATCTTGCTTCCAGCTCTTTGGGAAGCTGAGAAACAAGTCGCTCTGCACAGTGCTCTTACCGCCTACCGGGAACATCTCTTCCAAAGGCCTGTGTAACGCAGTTTCTTTGCAGGCATGATCTGGCTGAAGCAGGACTTCTGCTCTGGGTGTGCTACATTGCCCTAGAGCTGAAAGGCACAACGTGCAGGCTTCTTTCCAAAGGGCGAGTTGGGCCCCACAGCATCTTGCTTCCAGCTCTTTGGGAAGGTAAGAAACAACTCGCTCTGCACAGTGCTCTTACAGCCTACCGGGAACATCTCTTCCAAAGGCCTGTGAAACGCAGTTTCTTTGCAGGCCTGATCTGGCTGAAGTAGGACTTCTGCTCTGGGTGTGCTACATTGCCCTAGAGCTGAAAGGCACAACGTGCAGGCTTCTTTCCAAAGGGCGACTTGGGCCCGACAGCATCTTGCTTCGAGCTCTTTGGGAAGCTAAGAAACAACTCGCTCGGTTCAGTGCTCTTACAGCCTAGTGGGAACATCTCTTCCAAAGGCCTGTGTAACGCAGTTTCTTTGCAGGCCGAATTCTGGCTGAAGTAGGACTTCTGCTCTGGGTGTGCTACATTGCCCTAGAGCTGAAAGGCACAACGTGCAGGCTTCTTTCCAAAGGGTGAGTTGGGCCCCACAGCATCTTGCTTCCAGCTCTTTGGGAAGCTAAGAAACAACTCGCTCTGCACAGTGCTCTTACAGCCTACTCGGGAACATCTCTTCCAAAGGCCTGTGAAACGCAGTTTCTTTGCAGGCCTGATCTGGCTGAAGTAGGACTTCTGCTCTGGGTGTGCTACATTGCCCTAGAGCTGAAAGGCAAAACGTGCAGGCTTCTTTCCAAAGTGCGAGTTGGGCCCCACAGCATTTTGCTTCCAGCTCCTTGGGAAGCTAACAAACAACTAGCTCTGCACAGTGCTCTTAAGGCTACCGGGAACATCTCTTCCAAAGGCCTGTGAAACGCAGTTTCTTTGCAGGCCTGATCTGGCTGAAGTAGGACTTCTGCTCTGGGTGTGCTACATTGCCCTAGAGCTGAAAGGCACAACGTGCAGGCTTCTTTCCAAAGGGCGAGTTGGGCCCCACAGCATCTTGCTTCCAGCTCTTTCGGAAGCTAAGAAACTACTCGCTCTGCACAGAGCTCTTACAGCCTACCGGTAACATCTCTTCAAAAGGCCTGTGAAACACAGTTTCTTTGCAGGCCTGATCTGGCTGAAGTAGGACTTCTGCTCTGGGTGTACTACATTGCCCTAGAGCTGAAAGGCACAACGTGCAGGCTTCTTTCCAAAGGGCGAGTTGGGCCCCACAGCATCTTGCTTCCAGCTCTTTGGGAAGCTAAGAAACAACTCGCTCGACACAGTGCTCTTACATCCAACCGGGAACATCTCTTCCAAAGGCCTGTGAAACGCAGTTGCTTTGCAGGCCTGATCTGGCTGAAGTAGGACTTCTGCTCTGGGTGTGCTACATTGCCCTAGAGCTGCAAGGCACAACGTGCAGGCTTCTTTCCAAAGGGCGAGTTGGACCCCACAGCATCTTGCTTCCAGCTCTTTGAGAAGCTGAGAAACAACTCGCTCTGCACAGTGCTCTTACAGCCTACCGGGAACATCTCTTCCAAAGGCCTGTGTAACGCAGTTTCTTTGCAGGCCTGATCTGCCTGAAGCAGGACTTCTGCTCTGGGTGTGCTACATTGCCCTAGAGCTGAAAGGCACAACGTGCAGCCTTCTTTCCAAAGGGCGAGTTGGGCCCCACAGCATCTTGCTTCCAGCTCTTTGGGAAGCTAAGAAACAACTCGCTCTGCACCGTGCTCTTACAGCGTACCGGGAACATCTCTTCCAAAGGCCTGTGAAACGCAGTTCCTTTACAGCCCTGATCTGGCTGAAGTAGGACTGCTGCTCTGGGTGTGCTACATTGCCCTAGAGCTGAAAGGCACAACGTGCAGGCTCTTTTCCAAAGGGCGAGTTGGACCCCACAGCATCTTGCTTCCAGCTCTTTGGGAAGCTGAGAAACAAGTCGCTCTGCACAGTGCTCTTACCGCCTACCGGGAACATCTCTTCCAAAGGCCTGTGTAACGCAGTTTCTTTGCAGGCATGATCTGGCTGAAGCAGGACTTCTGCTCTGGGTGTGCTACATTGCCCTAGAGCTGAAAGGCACAACGTGCAGGCTTCTTTCCAAAGGGCGAGTTGGGCCCCACAGCATCTTGCTTCCAGCTCTTTGGGAAGGTAAGAAACAACTCGCTCTGCACAGTGCTCTTACAGCCTACCGGGAACATCTCTTCCAAAGGCCTGTGAAACGCAGTTTCTTTGCAGGCCTGATCTGGCTGAAGTAGGACTTCTGCTCTGGGTGTGCTACATTGCCCTAGAGCTGAAAGGCCCAACGTGCAGGCTTCTTTCAAAAGGGCGACTTGGGCCAGACAGCATCTTGCTTCGAGCTCTTTGGGAAGCTAAGAAACAACTCGCTCGGTTCAGTGCTCTTACAGCCTAGTGGGAACATCTCTTCCAAAGGCCTGTGTAACGCAGTTTCTTTGCAGGCCGGATGTGGCTGAAGTAAGACTTCTGCTCTGGGTGTGCTACATTGCCCTAGAGCTGAAAGGCACAACGTGCAGGCTTCTTTCCAAAGGGTGAGCTGGGCCCGACAGCATCTTGCTTAAAGCTCTTTGGGAAGATAAGAAACAACTCTCTCGGCACAGTGCTCTTACATCCTACCGGGAACATCTCTTCCAAAGGCCTGTGAAACGCAGTTGCTTTGCAGGCCTGATCTGGCTGAAGTAGGACTTCTGCTCTGGGTGTGCTACATTGCCCTAGAGCTGAAAGGCACAACGTGCAGGCTTCTTTCCAAAGGGCGAGTTGGGCCCCACAGCATCTTGCTTCCAGCTCTTTGAGAAGCTGAGAAACAACTCGCTCTGCACAGTGCTCTTACAGCCTACCGGGAACATCTCTTCCAAAGGCCTGTGTAACGCAGTTTCTTTGCAGGCCTGATCTGCCTGAAGCAGGACTTCTTCTCTGGGTGTGCTACATTGCCCTAGAGCTGAAAGGCACAACGTACAGTCTTCTTTCCAAAGGGCGAGTTGGGCCCCACAGCATCTTGCTTCCAGCTCTTTCGGAAGCTAAGAAACAACTCGCTCTGCACAGTGCTCTTACAGCCTACCGGGAACATCTCTTCCAAAGGCCTGTGTAACGCAGTTTCTTTGCAGGCATGATCTGGCTGAAGTAGGACTTCTGCTCTGGGTGTGCTACATTGCCCTAGAGCTGAAAGGCACAACGTGCAGGCTTCTTTCCAAAGGGCGAGTTGGGCCCCGCAGCATCTTGCTTCCAGCTCTTTGGGAAGCTAAGAAACAACTCGCTCTGCTCAGTGCTCTTACAGCCTAGTGGGACCATCTCTTCCAAAGGCCTGTGTAACGCAGTTTCTTTGCAGGCCTGATCTGGCTGAAGTAGGACTTCTGCTCTGGGTGTGCTACATTGCCCTAGAGCTGAAAGGCACAACGTGCAGGCTTCTTTCCAAATGGTGAGTTGGGCCCCACAGCATCTTGCTTCCAGCTCTTTGGGAACCTAAGAAACAACTGGCTCTGCACAGTGCTCTTACAGCCTAGTGGGAACATCTCTTCCAAAGGCCTGTGTAACGCAGATTCTTTGCAGTCCTGATCTGGCTGAAGTAGGACTTCTGCTCTGGGTGTGCTACATTGCCCTAGAGCTGAAAGGCACAACGTGCGGGCTTCTTTCCAAAGGGCGAGTTGGGCCCCACAGCATTTTGCTTCCAGCTCCTTGGGAAGCTAACAAACAACTAGCTCTGCACAGTGCTCTTAAAGCCTACCGGGAACATCTATTCCAAAGACCTGTGAAACGCAGTTTCTTTGCAGGCCTGATCTGGCTGAAGTAGGACTTCTGCTCTGGGTGTGCTACATTGCCCTAGAGCTGAAAGGCACAACGTGCAGGCTTCTTTCCAAAGGCCAAGTTGGGCCCCACAGCATGTTGCTTCCAGCTCTTTGGGAAGCTAAGAAACAACTCGATCTGCACAGTGCTCTTACAGCCTACCGGGAACATCTCTTTCAATGGCCTGTGAAATGCAGTTTCTTTGCAGGCCTGATCTGGCTGAAGTAGGACTTCTGCTCTGGGTGTGCTACATTGCCCTAGAGCTGAAAGGCACAACGTGCAGGCTTCTTTCCAAAGGGCGAGTTGGGCCCCACAGCATCTTGCTTCCAGCTCTTTGGGAAGCTAAGAAACAACTCGCTCTGCACAGTGCTCTTACAACCTACCGGGAACATCTCTTCCAAAGGCCTGTGAAACGCAGTTTCTTTGCAGGCCTGATCTGGCTGAAGTAGGACTTCTGCTCTGGGTGTGCTACATTGCCCTAGAGCTGAAAGGTGCAACGTACAGGCTTCTTTCCAAAGGGCGAGTTGGGCCCCACAGCATCTTGCTTCCAGCTCTTAGGGAAGCTAACAAACAACTCGCACTGCACAGTGCTCTTACAGGCTACCGGGAACATCTCTTCCAAAGGCCTGTGAAACGCAGTTTATATGAAGTCCTGATCTGGCTGAAGAAGGACTTCTGCTCTGGGTGTGCTACATTGCCCTAGAGCTGAAAGGCACAACGTGCAGGCTTCTTTCCAAGGGGCGAGTTGGGCCCCACAGCATCTTGCTTCCAGCTCTTTGGGAAGCTAAGAAACAACTCGCTCTGCACAGTGCTCTTACAACCTACCGGGAACATCTCTTCCAAAGGCCTGTGAAACGCAGTTTCTTTGCAGGCCTGATCTGGCTGAAGTAGGACTTCTGCTCTGGGTGTGCTACATTGCCCTAGAGCTGAAAGGCACAACGTGCAGGCTTCTTTCCAAAGAGCGAGTTGGCCCCACAGCATCTTGCTTCCAGCTCTTTGGGAAGCTAAGAAACAACTCGCTCTGCACAGTGCTCTTACAGCCTACCGGGAACATCTCTTCCAAAGGACTGTGAAACGCAGTGTCTTTTCAGGCCTGTTCTGGCTGAAGTAGGACTTCTGCTCTGGGTGTGCTACATTGCCCTAGAGCTGAAAGGCACAACGTGCAGGCTTCTTTCCAAAGGGCGAGTTGGACCCCACAGCATCTTGCTTACAGCTCTTTGGGAAGCGAAGAAACAACTCGCTCTGCACAGTGCTCTTACAGCCTACCGGGAACATCTCTTCCAAAGGCCTGTGAAACGCCGTTTCTTTGCAGGCCTGATCTGGCAGAAGTAGGACTTCTGCTCTGGGTGTGCTACATTGCCCTAGAGCTGAAAGGCACAACGTGCAGGCTTCTTTCCAAAGGGTGAGTTGGGCCCCACAGCATCTTGCTTCCAGCTCTTTGGGAAGCGAAGAAACAACTCGCTCTGCACAGTGCTCTTACAGCCTACAGGGAACATCTCTTCCAAAGGCCTGTGAAACGCAGGTTCTTTGCAGGCCTGATCTGGCTGAAGTAGGATTTTTGCTCTGGGTGTGCTACATTGCCCTAGAGGTGAAAGGCCCAACGTGCAGGCTTCTTTCCAAAGGGCGAGTTGGGCTCCACAGAATCTTGCTTCCAAGTCTTTGGGAAGCTAAGAAACAACTCGCTCTGCACAGTGCTCTTACAGCGTACCGGGAACATCTCTTCCAAAGGACTGTGAAACGCAGTTTCTTTGCAGGCCTGATGTGGCTGAAGTAGGACTTCTGCTCTGGGTGTGCTACATTGCCCTTGAGCTGAAAGGCACAACGTGCAGGCTGCTTTCCAAAGCGCGAGTTGGGCCCCACAGCATCTTGCTTCCAGCTCGTTTGGGAAGCTAAGAAACAACTCGCTCTGCACAGTGCTCTTACAGCCTACCGGGAACATCTCTTCCAAAGGCCTGTGAAACGCAGTTTCTTTGCAGGCCTGATCTGGCTGAAGTAGGACTTCTGCTCTGGGTGTGCTACTTTGCCCTAGAGCTGAAAGGCACAACGTGCAGGCTTCTTTCCAAAGGGCAAGTTTGGCCCCACAGCATCTTGCTTCCAGCTCTTTGGGAAGCTAAGAAACAACTCGCTCTGCACAGTGCTCCTACAGCGTACCGGGAACATCTCTTCCAAAGGCCTGTGAAACGCAGTTTCTTTGCAGGCCTGATCTGGCTGAAGTAGGACTTCTGCTCTGGGTGTGCTACATTGCCCTAGAGCTGAAAGGCCCAACGTGCAGGCTTCTTTCCAAGGGGCGAGTTGGGCCCCACAGCATCTTGCTTCCAGCTCTTTGGGAAGCTAAGAAACAACTCGCTCTGCACAGTGCTCTTACAACCTACCGGGAACATCTCTTCCAAAGGCCTGTGAAACCCAGTTGCTTTGCAGGCCTGATCTGGCCGAAGTAGGACTTCTGCTATGGGTGTGCTACATTGCCCTAGAGCTGAAAGGCACAACGTGCAGGCTTCTTTCCAAAGGGCGAGTTGGGCCCCACAGCATCTTGCTTCCAGCTCTTTGGGAGGCTAAGAAACAACTCGCTCTGCACAGTGCTCTTACAGCCTACCGGGAACATCTCTTCCAAAGGACTGTGAAACGCAGTGTCTTTTCAGGCCTGTTCTGGCTGAAGTAGGAATTCTGCTCTGGGTGTGATACAGTGCCCTAGAGCTGAAAGGCACAACGTGCAGGCTTCTTTCCAAAGGGCGAGTTGGGCCCCACAGCATCTTGCTTCCAGCTCTTTGGGAAGCTAAGAAACAACTCGCTCTGCACAGTGCTCTAACAGCCTACTGGGAACATCTCTTCCAAAGGCCTGTGAAACGCAGTTTCTTTGCAGGCCTGATCTGGCTGAAGTAGGACTTCTGCTCTGGGTGTGCTACATAGCCCTAGAGCTGAAAGGCACAACGTGCAGGCATCTTTCCAAAGGGTGAGTTGGGCCCCACAGCATCTTGCTTCCAGCACTTTGGGAAGCTAAGAAACAACTCGCTCTGCACAGTGCTCTTACAGCCTACCGGGAACATCTCTTCCAAAGGCCTGTGAAACGAAGTTTCTTTGAAGGCCTGATCTGGCTGAAGTAGGACTTCTGCTCTGGGTGTGCTACATTGCCCTAGAGCTGAAAGGCACAACGTGCAGGCTTCTTTCCAAAGGGAGAGTTGGGCCCCTCAGCACTTGCTTCCAGCTCTTTGGGAAGCTAAGAAACAACTCGCTCTGCACAGTGCTCTTACAGCCTACCAGGAACATCTCTTCCAAAGGTCTGTGAAACGCAGTTTCTTTGCAGGCCTGATCTGGCTGAAGTAGGACTTCTGCTCTGGGTGTGCTACATTGCCCTAGAGCTGAAAGGCACAACGTGCAGGCTTCTTTCCAAAGAGCGAGTTGGGCCCCACAGCATCTTGCTTCCAGCTCTTTGGGAAGCTAAGAAACAACTCGCTCTGCACAGTGCTCTAACAGCCTACCGGGAACATCTCTTCCAAAGGCCTGTGAAACGCAGTTTCTTTGCAGGCCTGATCTGGCTGAAGTAGGACTTCTGCTCTGGGTGTGCTACATTGCCCTAGAGCTGAAAGGCACAACGTGCAGGCTTCTTTGGAAAGGGTGAGTTTGGCCTCACAGCA